>NW_012026890.1:1772958-1817434 GCF_000956235.1 Wasmannia auropunctata
ACGAAAGAACGGAAAAAGCAACGATAGAGAAAAAGAAAATGGCACGATAATTATATTCGAATGGAGAGAATGTTGAAGGATATATGTAATAATCAAGTTGCTTTCCGTTACAGCATTTCTCTTTATGGTCGTAAACTTCATACTGACGACGGCTTCCCTCGCGATGGTACACGAGCGCGTTCCAGACAGAAACACGTATGGACCACTTCCTGACGTAGTACTGGATAATGTTACCGCTCAGGATTGGGCGCTTAACGTCTCGGAAGTCTTGATTATGATCATGTCCAATTCCGCAATGGTTTTTATCATTTTTCATAAACATAGGTGTGTATAAAATCTTGAGTAAATCGTTGCGAAATTATTTTTGCTAGAGACGAGGTATCTAATATGATCGAGTTTATTTCTACAGATTCATAGTAGCTAGACGAATATTTCTGCTAATGAGCTTGCTCTATATGATGAGGAGCATTACGATGTACGTGACGGTCGTACCGATCGCCAGTAAAACTTACTATTGCAGTCCGAAGGCGAACAACACTAGTCCGCTTCTCGTGACAAAGAGAGTCTTGCAGCTCATCTCCGGCTTCGGCTTGTCCATTAATGGCAAACACACTTATTGCGGAGATTACATTTACAGTGGGCACACGGTCGTGCTTGTACTCAGTTACCTGATCATTAAGGAATGTACGTTATTCTTTGTCATTTGTTCGAGAAATAAATAGAATATATATATATATATATATATATATATATATATGTGTGTCGATAATTAATTAAAACCAGAATATTTCAATTTTTAACATAAAATCATTTGCGAATAAAACATAAAGCACTGCGAATTATATTAGGTATATGCAGTGAAAGGCAGAGAGCACCGTATTATAGTGATCATAATATATTATACATATTTCTCTATATTTTTTTCTATATTATAAAAGTCGATTGAGAGAATATATAAAATTATACGTGATTGAATTATTAGCCATGAAAAGTATTGGATTTATTCATAATGTATTATAGAACAAAAAATACATGTAATATCGCAAAAAACATTCATTATAAATTTAATAAAATATAAGTTCTATGGGTGTTAGCGCGGTAAGTGGTGCACAATAAAAAATTAAATTAAATCCAAGCGATTTTTAATAGTATAATTACATAGTAGCTTGATAGGATAAAATTATATAGTTGTTTTTTATGTTTCGACTGATCTTTCAATTATCTTCAGCGAATACATAGAATAAAATAACGATGGTTCACTATACTAAAATCCGCAGTTATGCAGTAGAGCGGAAACTGTGTGAGAAGTGCGGATTTTAGTATAGTGAAACATCGTTATTTTATTCTATGTATTCGCTGAAGATGACTGAAAGATCAGTCGAAACAACTATGTAATTTTATCCTATCAAGCTATGTAATTATATTATTACAAATTGCTTGTATTTAATTTAATTTTTATTGCGCACCACTTATCGCGCTAACTTTCATAGCCCTTGTATTTTATTAAATTTATTGATTAAAGGGAGTTCGGAATTATTTCGCTCTTTATTTTAACATTTATTATACGCGTGATTAATTAATTGTCACGTTCGATATATTTTAAATGAGATTTTTCTTTTACGTGCAAAACTGCGATAAGATATAATTTTTTTAAATATAATATATCTCTAATGTAGAAATATGAATATGTTTATGCAAGTTATTATTATGTAATTTTGTTTTATTAATTACTGGGGAAAATATATTATCGAAGAATTGCAAACGGATTTAACTAATAAAATATCAGAATAATTAAAATGAATGAATAAAATCAATGCACGTATTATTCTAATATTGACTTAAATGAGAGATTTCTCGTTGGACGAGAAAAGAACATTTCTCGCGGAAATAAAAGCGTATGGGATTGAAATTGGCTATTACAAATTCAATGTTATTTCTGCGCACCAAAAATATCGCGTACTCTGTTACGCGCCCAACTTTTTACTTGTCTCTCCCCGTGCGTGTACGTGCAGCTCTTTCACGTGCATTCCGTTCATTGCGTCACTCAAGTAAGAAAAACGGGGGAAAAGAGTAAAAAACAGAGAGTAAAAAACTACCCCTCCAACATGGTATAATGACTTGCAAACAAGAGTTTCTTGTTCTCGAAAATGGCGAGAGTCTCTTTTGCCTTGTCGCGTCGCAGCTTCTTTTCCATCTTGGCGCGCGCCTTCTTTATTCTTCCCGGCCCACTCCTTATACCGGCGAATCCATCCTCGAACAAACGATCCTTATATTTACTCGCGGCGTGTTTGTCGAGCGCTTCTCTTGTTTTCACGAGTTTGCAATTAGACGCGCGCGATGGGTACGAGCCCTGCAGCCGGGCAATATCGGATTCTCGTCCTCTTCTTTCCGCGCGCGAGCGCAGGAGGAGGAGTACAGAGGCATAGCGCGAGAAGGAGGAACGGGACCGGTTGCTTTACAATGTATTTCCGGAATGCTCGAGATTGACTTCAGAGTTTCCGATCTCCTCCTCGTTCTCGATTTCGGCGCGGGAGAGTACCCGGGACGTGTTTGCCCACCTGATTCGACGGCGCTCCCCTTCGCATCTTGCCGTTAAAGAGAATTGCTAAGTTCACTGATGCATTGTTTAACTGTGTTGTAACGCCCACTCAGCGGAGCAACAATCGATTACCGCCAAAGACAAGATACAAATTGGGATCTTCCGCCTTGCGTGCTGGCAGAGAGGATTAACCAACTCAAATGCTACATCCGGCGAGAGTTTGCACAAACTAGTTTGCATGTAACTAGCGCGTACATATCTATTATAATCTCTTATGGAACCGTTTTTGGAAAGTTATTAAAAGAAATGTATTTACTACGTGGCTGTTATCGCACCAAATTAAAATATTAACTTAACACTCTTCTCCGAGATAACGAAACTTCGATGAAACTCTTTGATAAATCGTTCTCCAACGATTAGCGAAGCGTTGAAGCGAATCTCACTCTAAGATTTTAATTTACGTCAGGCTGTACTGGCTGTGCGTTATTATCGCGTGCACCGATACTAACTCCGGAGTCAGCTCTACGTGCGCCCCATATTTCGACCGGGTGGCGCGCGTTTCTCTGGCAAAAAGCCTCTTAATAAACCCTGAAACCACGCGTTATCCTCGCGGCGGGTGGCAAATTTTCACCCTGACGTTCAGCGTGCCGCGCCGAATTTTTGCTTCTCGTCCCATCCTGCACCCGTCTGCGTCTCCGCCGCTCTTCTCCGTCGCTACTTTTTTGCATTTCGTCGAGTTCGGTAAAAACTTTTAATCTCTCGTGAACCCAACACAGAGAACCGTCTCGCGTAGCGCCTTCGAAACGGATGAGGATTAACGGTATTGTGCTGTCAATCCCCGCAACCCTTTCCACCCGGCCGGCGCCGCTGCTACCTCGCAATTTTTATCGTTCTTTCTTTTTCTGTCTCCCGCCTCGTTTCCACGATAAGATTGTAGGCGGCAGCGGCGGATTTCGCGCGCGAAATCAGGCGGAAGAACAATGGCGGCGATTACGCCGGCGGAAGGGACGGAACGAGTGTCCGGATTAGGAAGGGTTGCGGTTTTTTCGCGGTAACTCGACGTCGCCGGCTCGGAGCTCTTGCTCTGCTGAATCGCCGCGAAGATGACGTGCCGGATGATATTTCCCAGATTTATATTTTACAAACTTTAAACTACACCGCTCGAAATAATTCAAAATACTACCTAATAATAAAAATAGAATGAAAAGGAGATAAAACAAAAAAAATTGTTGTATATTGCGATATATTATAAATAATTGTTGACTGTTACTATATTTTAATTGAAAGTGTAAACATGTGCATGTGCGTCAAGTCTATCTTGATGCTGTGAATGTTTGTTGTAAATTATACATGTGTCAGGACCGACATCACTTTCTCTCGTTACGCTGTCACGGCAGAACGAAGCCGGACAAACAAATATTTTACGTAGAAATATATAATTCAGATAAAAGATTAATGTTTCGTATATCTATATGCAGTGTCGAGACTTGCAATTATACCGGTGCAGGCAGTAATCACCGAGTCAAAAGAAACGCAATTTAGTCTGACCGCGCCTGCAGGGTCGGAGACGACGAAGCTGCCATGTGGTTTCGCCAAGGGGTAAAGAGAAAATATGTTGGTCGTGTCACGACCAGCTTTAAATTAACTTCTTTAACGCTTATCCAACTTATACGAATTCCGTTTGCCGTTCACAAGATAGGTGAGAAAATTTTTATGAATCTCTGGAATGCATTACCAAGATTGGAAATGCCATTGGTAAGAAGAATCGCAATAAAATGGTTGATTAAGAAAGAGAAGCAATGGCAAGACAAACAAAATGGAAGATAGACGGGTAGGCGGATAAATAAAATAGACAGAGGGAGAGACGAAGAGATCGAAAGAAAGAGAGAGAAAGAGAAGAACAATTCATAGCATAAAGGCAGAGCGAGCAGTAGCGAGAAATGAATTGGGAGCCAGGCAGAAGAAGACGATAGGTAATCGATTCCGGAGGTAGTCGGAGGTGTGGAAGAGGAGGCGTGGTTGAGGTGAATGAAAGTGAGGGAAGAAAAGCCTGTTTAAAGCGCCGTTTAATTTCCCTTCATGAATCATTTAAAATATTCTTCCGCCAGCGCCGTTTCTTATTCTCTTTCGGCCCACCGATTCGCCAGCCGGACGTTGTAGTTGGAGGATTCCCCCCTCATTACACGGGTAATATATGTATATCCGTCTATCGTTTAAATATTCACGAGGCCTTCCGGTGTCAGGAAGATTCTCGAGGAAGATACCATTCGACGTGGAAGGTTCATGCACGGGGTGCCATTCTTTTACTTCACCCTTTCCGGATGCTTCTTCTTACCCTTCCTCTCATTCTCGCTTCCCTCTCTCCCCCCTCACCCTCTTATCCGCTTGTCGCGTCTGTCTTTGTGCGAACAACTCTTCGTCGTTTTCTATGAAGGATCGAAAAAGAAAAAGTGAGTGAGAAGGAGAGAGTGAAAATGGAAGAGAGAGAGAGAGAGAGAGAGAGATGATAGCATGAGTGGCTTTCAAATTCAGGCCGAAGACAAAAGATTCGACATTTTTATTTTTCGCGGTTTCATCGGTTTATACTTTAACGGATAATTCGAGAAGTATGCGATTTTAAGCGGAAATAAGCTAATGTTTCGTTTTACGAATAAATTGTTAAAATCTAAAGATTTGTAGCAACCATCAGATAAACAACGCATGTCTTTTTAATTTTCTGAATGAAATGGAAAAAATAAAGAAACGTTGTCTCGATAAAAAGCCATGAGAATATTGAGAATTGGATTACTATTGAAGAACGTAATACAAGGATATTACTATACACGAATCCTTTTAACGATATACATGCATACGTTTGTAAAAATTCTGTTTATGATTTTTTTATGTAATCTGTACAACTACACAAACAAAAGTCTTTTTATTATTTTATATTATAAAATTTACTTGTATTAATTTATTAACTGATATAATGATAATACTTCACGTTTTGTTTTTTTATTTAATATATTCATTTTAATTATAATGGTTATTTTATTACGTTGTAGAAAAATATGCAGATGAAATATGAGCACTATCGGGGAATGCCGAACACAAATCAGTGAAATATGGTGCATGACAGAAAAATGGTACTTTATACGCAAACTGGTAGCTGTTTGGAATAACGATAAAACAATCATTCTTTTAATCTTATTGCGCGATATTACTCTACGATGCCGGTAGGAAAATCACGTTGAATATAAGTCCCCAATCTCGGAATAATTCATGCAACTCAGTATGACACGGGACATTAGTCATCCGTGATACACGCTGAATAATTATTACACAGATAGATGTGCAGTTAGACACATCGTTATTATACAGTGCGAGGTCGCGTTTATCGTTTATCAGTCTCAATAACGAGCAAGTAATTAAATAAACCGGCGCTACATCAATGAATTATGCTATATTTTAATGAAAAAGTAATGCAGAAGTTTAGTATAATATTATTATGGAATTTTTAATTATCTACTAAAATCTATACATATATGCATTTAATATTTGTTCAACGCTGATGATTTTCTATAATAAAGGGAGAGAAATATTTGCAGTTTAATTTACTCGTTTGCGATATTCATTGTTTTGTTCATAATTTCCAATAAAGTTGTCTCGAAAAGTGACACACAGAATCGTTCGGAAAAACGTTGGTCGGATTGCGAAAATGTCGGTGATGGACAGTCGGGTATTGGCGCGAAAATTTATCTCGATTGAATTATGTTTCGCGACCGCTACAGGACGCCCGAATAATTATTCGGAAACATCGTCCGCGTTTTGAACATTTCCCATGATGTGAAAAGCGCGTTTCTCTCTTTATTTCATTTCGCGCACCCATCATATGTCGATTATTCTCACTCCTCTTTCTCTCCCCCATCTTCCTGTCCCTTCATTTTTACGTTCACTGGCCTGCGAAGGGATTTTTTTCATCCAACAACTTCGTGGGTGTT
Organism: Wasmannia auropunctata; assembly: GCF_000956235.1. Lineage (NCBI taxonomy): Eukaryota > Metazoa > Arthropoda > Insecta > Hymenoptera > Formicidae > Wasmannia > Wasmannia auropunctata. Next base: position 1,779,478 of record NW_012026890.1, read on the forward strand.
AATTTTTTCATGCAGAGAAATAATAATCGTCATATTTTTAAATTAAAGCGACGGGAATGCCGATGAGGTTTTTTGCGCGCGACGGCGCCTTTTATTTTGTTTAAAATCTACCCGCGAGCGTGGGCTTGCATTTTTCAATAGGACGCGGGTTTTGAATAAACACGATTTTTGTTTTTAGGCGCTGTAAATAATTTCATTTGAAAATTGTCACGGTTTTATCGGTCATGACCACGCGCGTTTTGCTTGTTTGCTTTTTTCTCGCTATTTTCACACACGGACAAACTTCCAAAAGTAATTTTGCGCGTTTAATGGCACGTGCTCATGCGTATCCATTAAAATTTTTAGACGAAAAAATGGAAAAAAAAAAATGCGAGTATTATTTTTAACGGAGATTTGCAACTGAGATGTAATAATGTATAGGATGGTAATAATGGCAATGAGATGGTATTATCTTGTCGTAGAAAAATTGCTCGAAATTATTGCTGCTTATTTTTTTTTAATAAGATTCATAATCAGGACTTTTCACAAGTTTGAGAAGAAAGTTGTTTCTTTTTTTTTAATGAAATGTTACTTATTTTTTATTAGAAGTGTAATGACAAAATAATTTTAATAAGAGACCACTTATTTAAACATTTGCTCTGATTAGCGAATTCAAAGACGGCAGAGTCGGAAATTTGTCATGCAGACAGCGTCAAAATTGCGAAATCAATCGCCATTCGGGTGCGTCAGCGATCACAACTCAGGTTCAATTAAATCCGCGGATCGGTCCGAAGTCACGTTCGCCGCCAACATTGGCGAAGAAAAACGGGTCCTCGTCGGACGTTACGAGCAAAAACTCGACGCCGAAGTTGCGCGCGCGATCGCGGTGTCGATGATCAAGGGACGCCACGGCGGCTATACGTGCCGAAAACTCGTCGCGTTAGCGCAAGTTTCGCTTAAGAGTAACTTTTTCCGCGGCCCGTAATATGTCCACTGCAAGAAAGCGGAAGCGATTTGCCTTGGAGCGACAAGAAAGTGGCGCGCGCTCGGGGAGCGCGTCTCCTCAGTTCCGGGTCCCGGAAGAGCAACGACAACTTAGTTGATCCTTTTTTGGTCCTCTATGGCTGCGGTTTGTCAGAAAGTGGACTGAAGTATGATATTGCAACTTATCACAAGCGGATGCCGCTCGGACTTTCGTCTAAAAAGTACCGCCAACAATCCCGATAAATCATCCGCGAGCGCGTGTCTAGTTTCAAGCATGGTTTTCTCAACCTGACAAGACGACATCGTCAGCCCTAATCCATCAATATGAAATATAATAATGCTACTTATTAAGGGAGAAGAGAGAGAGAGAGAGAGAGAGAGAGAGAGAGAGAAAGAGAGAGTCAAAGAGTAATGTCGATAAGTATAAAGTTGAAAAGTAACGCCCGTAATTTCCAGCGGAGCATCGATCGAAGGATAACGAAGCATTATTTCTCTGATATCGTATGAACTGACGTTTATCGCATATCAGATGACTCATTGTGTTACTCAAGCCGAGTGACAAAAGTCGAAAGGTCGTGAATCCGTTCGCGGCCGTATCTCACGTTTCCCGAAGACGCTTGGCCGCGGCGACACTTCGGACATATCCAGTCCATCGTTCTCATGCATATGGAATTTCCGAGCGACACGTTCGCGTCCTGTCCCATGCTGTCCCAATACCAGAAGCGCGAGAGATAGCTCTTCGTGCGCAAACCGCCGTTTCTATCGCGGCTCTATTAATTATCGCGATCTGCCATAAATTCTGAGTAATAGTTACGGCGTACAGGTCGAGAGGGTTTATTAGGGGTACTGTTGTGTGTGCACGGGGTGGTGGGGAAGGGACGTGCGACGATGCTGCTGAATGCACGCAGAAACCGCGCTGCTGAGGGTAGCTGCGGGTAATTACGACGGGGCGATATATAACGTTCGCCTGTTACATTTTGTACGCAAAACCGACGGAATTCTTCACCAGACAAATTGCATCGTCATCGCTGCGAAGTCGCCGTTGTGAAAATTTATATCAGAAAAGTAATGATGTGCGCATTTTACATATGTGTGCGCTACTTATTCATGTTATATATTTTAAAAATATATACTACATATTTAACAAATATATTTATCAAAAATTATATTATTAATATAATATAATTAATATATTTCATTATATATTTTTCTAATCCGTTTTAAATTTTCTGCTGGAGTTATGTGCTTAAAATATATTGTATTTTATAGCAGATATTATATTTTCATTGATATTTGCATAAATTTTTAGATAATATATACTGAGATCATTGCTTTATTAATAATTTCACGTAACATATTTTAATTGGATATTTTATTGCTTTATTTTTTAGTTTGTTATGTATAAATATTGCATTAATCGTAAATCATTATTAAAATAAAAATTTATAATTTAAAAGATGATATTAAAATATATATACATGTAGATATAACGATCATTATGGATTTTTGCAGCTCACTTGATGTATGAATATTTTCCTAAATTGATAATTTTATTGCAATATATCTTAAGTAATCTTAGTTTTTACTCTATATAAATAATTAAATGTATGTTAATTACCAACAATTATTATTAGGTCAAATTTTTAATTTATACTCACGTATTTTAATTATTGGTTGTTGAAATTTAAAACTTTGAGATTTAATTTTATATTTGAGAAAAATGTAGAATATATGCTACAGCAAAATGTATAAGAAAGAGAATAATTAAAATATATTTTGTGCACACGTTTATAAAATAAAAATACTTGCATAATTATCAGGTACTGTTAAACGTACGTTAAACGTGCGTAGCACTTGTTTAGATACACAATCTCTATGATGATAGTATAGTTTACGGTACAAGATAAGTGTAGTGTCCAATAAAAGAGCCAATTAAGATTACAAAAAATGAGCACATAAAATGCGAACATTGTCTTAATGTGTCTTTTGAATGGCTTGGTTATAGTTAAAACTTTCGCGGTAGAGTTCGAATAATTACGGACTACGATAATGAGAGGGCATATTACATTTATCATTTTACTGAAATGACTTGCATTTTCAGTTAAAGCCATAATTTGCATTTTGATTTAAAGAGACTTTAAATGGGGATTTGCGTTTTCACCATATTTTTTAGGCATTTATACGATTTGGAAATTTTAAATTGTAATATCATAAAGGATATAAATTCAATTTCATGGCTTTTCGGTTGTGAGTCTGGTTCTTCGAAGTTCCAAGGAGACACGGTCTCAAGAATACATCTTATCGCTCACGCTCCGGGTTTCCGTTAAGATCTTTCATGTAAATACTTAAGACGAGAGGTTCTTCTCTCCATGAAAGTGATATAGAAGCTTCACAAGACCTATCTCAATAACGGCATAATACTAGCGGTCACGAAGTAAGAGGCAATCGAGAAGTCGACAAAATCGAATCGCTTGATAAGATTTATTTTCCTTCTATATTGATTGTGGATATCATAATGTTATTTCCAGCGATTTGTGATTTATTTAAAGAATGAGTTTTTATCGTCGGCGTAAAAATCACACAATTATAGAGAAATATGAATTTTGAAATATAACTTTATAAATAAATAAATAAATTTATTTATTTATAGTCACACATCAGAGAGATGTCTGATACTTTTTGAATTACTTAGAAATTTCTTCTATCTTGCTACGGCAATATGTATTGATAGAAAATATATTTTTACTCTCGTTTGACGAAAATAATTTTTCAGTTTCGCAAGTGAGCTTGGATATAAAGAACGTTACGACGAGAATATTAAATGTGTTAAAAGAGTAACTTGAAGTACAAAGTGCTAGAATAGAAGTTTCGTCTTGGTCCTTTGTTCCTTGCTACGTAATCTACTCACCGTGGTACTATTCGAGATCCTTTTAGTACGTATTCTTCTCGCATCGTCATGTACATCCAATAAGCACTTTAGATATTGGAGATTCCGTATGGTGCGCCTTTCTCTCTCTCTGTCTCTCTGTCTTTCTCTCTTTCTCTCTCTCTCTCTCTCTCTTTCTCTCTCTCTCTTTCTCTCTCTCGCGTGACTGGCAAGTGCGCATCGTCAACAATACTCCGTGCGTGAAATCTGAATGGTATCTATTGTAACACAAAACCCTCTTGTCTCGGTGTCTCTAGGGCGGATTATATACCGGATGCACCTCGGTAATCGGCTTCCACGATACACGTCTGTCATCTCCCCGTTGGCTGCGCGCACGCGACGAGGGTCCTCGATGGGGACCATCGTATAAACTTTTCGAAAGGGTTTTGTCTTACGGCACACAAAACAGTCGAGTGCCTCTCGTATCTTTGATCGAGAAGGCGCATTCGGGATTCATGATAGCGGTCGACTGTGTCGAATGAGCCACTATTGTTATATCTCTAAGAGAATAGCGAGGAAACAAACAAATTTGTTATTTTATTATCACAAATTTGTTATCACAAACTGTGAAAGATAGGCTCGTTAAAGTGTTACTTATTAAAAAAAATTGCATAGTGAGATTATTTTAACTTAAATATTTAATGTTGTATTAATTAAATGTTTATTGTTGTGTTAATTGAAGAGTTTGTTACATTTTAATTATTAAATATTTAATTATTTTTTAGAAACGTGATATTGAGTTTCTCTTAATTATTTATTTTGTTATTTGTTTGGGTAATATTTTTGTCCTTAATTTTCCAATTACAATTTTAATAGAGTACTAAAGTTTCTCTTTTTTTTTAAAGGAACGCTCTGAAGAGAAATATATAAATGCTCTAAAAGTGAAACGCATTCCGTGTATCTTTGTGGTACCAGGATGCATTGTTACTGTTTACTTTGATACCTCAGCGGACCGCGCGGTCTAAACGAAATTTGTGGCGTCCTGAATGCCTGCCGAATGCAAAGCAACGTCCGTCGAGAGTACAAAGTGAGAGAGTCGTGCGCGGACAACGGTAATCTTGCTACGATCGTCTATTATAAAGTACATTTTGCTACTAAATTCATAATGGAAAACGCGAGAATGGCAAGTCCCCACGCGGCGGTGTCTCCGAGACAGAGGCGCACTGCCGCTCGCTCAAACGTCCGTCAAATATAACGAGCATCTTTTATTGCAATAAAACTGACTCATATCATTTACCACGTCGTCACGTGTGAACTATACGTCAGTCCGTAAATTGATATAAGGACATGTATAACCGTGCGATATGAAAGCCTCCTTTATTGCCCCATTCTCATCCCTATGACGTTCATATGTCTTTCTTCATACCGCTCGCGCACAAGGAGCATTTTGCTAGTACGGTGCCAGAACGGGAATATTCCTCCTTAATACCTTCTTCTCTTTCAGCTACTCGGCGCTTGGTCTATTATCGAATTTCCGTTTAATAACGATCTCGCTATGTATAAAGAGATCGTAAAGAGACGAATACAAAATATACATGAAATCATTACTTATAATTCGGAATTCGGACCCCTGTGACGAACCCGTAATAATTATTTACGTAACATTTTATAAAATGACTGCGTTGAAAAATTATCGGCGACGTCGCTAATACCTATAACAGCGAATAAATAATGGGAAAAAACGAGCGATTCAAGTTCTTTTATTTCTTTTGCAGATGTCACCGTCCAAGAGATAGTCTCTTTTCGTGGAGCTCCGGCTTCGATAACTTCACGGGATTCGTCAATTGGGGCTTCTTACTGCTAGGTATTGGTGGTGTCCGGCTACTGCTTGAAAATTTCATAAAGTGAGTATCTCGAATTGTCGATAATACTTTTTTCTTATCTAACAGACGTGACTGATTTTATCGGGTCATAGTCCGATGGATTTATTAGTAATATTCGCTCTGATTGGTATAAAATTTATACACGATAATATTGACTAGTCAATCAAGGCAAATTTATGCTAATCGTTTTCATTAGCACACTGAATTATTATCTAAACTAATAATTATTTTTATATAATTATTAGTTTAGATATATAATTAAATAAATAATTATTTTTCGCTTGTATATTTTATTTAACTTTATAATAAAATATAACGGTTTATTAAACAATTAGCTTGTTATTAATAAGACGTTTTGAAATTTCACGAGATATTTTTGTAATTATTGAAGAAAGTTCCACGGAAAGTCTTCGATTATTCGCATTCGAGATGGATGAATTTTAAGAAAAAAAATCTTTGAATGAGGAGCTAAATGCGAGATCAATTGAATCAAATCCGTTGGTCTTAATAACAGCACGAAAAGTTTTTCAAATAAAAAGCAACTTTTTGCTAATCTATTCTATTTAGATATTAAACATTCTCTCCAATTCTTATTCTTATATTTTTTATTATTATTCTTAAATTAGTTCTTCGAATATTTATTGCACCATTATTCACAAAATGTGTACACGATATATAAATGTATGCGAGCGTCTATAATGTATTGAATTCGGGTCTGAGGATTCGCTAAGTCTAAATGACTGTGGAAATCAGTCATTCTCGAGGGAATAAAAAAAAAGGAGGAAGTTCTGACAAGCAATAGCGCCATCAAGAAGTTGTAGCTGGCCCATCGGAATTAGAAGAGGGTGCCTTTGCGCGGGAGTAGCGACCAATGGGAATACGATAGGGGAGCAAAAGGCGTTCAGAAGTGCCTCTACCGGTTTGATGGATGCGCTGCCGTAGCAATTGACGGAGGGTAGCGACAAAAAGAATCGATCGCCAGCAGGCGAGCTGACAAAATTGAGTTTGTAGCAGTAACTGCTATACAGCGCGATTATTCCCTGTACTTCAGAGGTGGCTGCAGATCGCGTAAGTGGATGTTATTTTGCGCCTGCTCGGTAAACGGTTGTTGGTACATCGTGACAGGTTGTCAACCGATAAGGTTGCACGATCTGTTTTGATGCGCTTGTATTTCATTGGAAACACGCTGTGGGTGGTAAACAAATTTGATACCTTTAGAAACCGGGCACTGTTATTGTTGTGATAGTGCATGCATGAGTATGTCATACGATATTGGATTCAGTAAGGTTTTTGTAGTAATGAGAAAGATGATAAGAAAAGAAACGGTACAGATCGGAAGATCGAAATATCGTCTGTCAGGTATATACGGATTGTTAAGCTTGCGACGCGAGATTCGAAGTTATATATTTTTTAGTTAATACGACGTTGTATAATATTGGAAATCTTATTCGCAAAATGAGTTACGGGAAGCTACAGCAATCTTGCGAACGAATTTAAATTGGATATAAATTATTACGTCTGTATCTCTCGAGCGAGATAATCTATGCTTATCATTGCGATAATTGAATTTATTTCAGCGCTCGTGGAAATTTATGTAAGTACTTTCTAGTACGAAATTATTTGATTGACTTATCAACATCGCAGATCGTTACTTTTGCGATGCGCTGCCGGTGAAAAGAAGAAAAGGCAGTACGAGTAATAGCAAATTAATTTATGAACGGCAGGACGGAGCGGAACTGACCGTTCTTTGCCTTTTACAATCGAATTAGTCGTCGCAGTGATGGCCACGAACCGGTATTCGCGAATCCGACAATCAAACAATTGAAATTTAAATATTTTTTTTGTATTTTATTTATAAAGCTACATTTTGATATAAAATATGATGAACGTCCACATATCATAGATTTTATTGAGATTATATGAATAATAATGATTAATCCATTAATGCATTACGATAATAAATTAGATTGAACCAAGCTCGCGTTGTCAGAGCTAATCATTTTCTTATGCGTATTGGCGCTATTGCTAGACGCGCGACGCTTTCTCCTTGCAGGATATTGTCCTCAGAGGAGTAAGTTAGCCGCCTTCTTCCGAGGACAAGAGAGAAGCGTATAAGCATTGTCCATGAATAATTTCAACGAGATTTTTATCGCTGTTGTAAACTCTCGGCCTCGCGTCCGGCCGCTCCCGGGGGCGCGTAACAGAAATTTATCACGCTCGTTAAGCGTGGAAAAACTTTCGAGCGAACTTTTGCGACGTAATTGCTCGAGGTAGCCCCGACACGCTTCATACGAGCCTGAAACAGACGCAGCCACGAACGGCCGTAAGCGATTATGTTCGAACTGAAAGCAGTTTAGCATTCGATTGATGCCCTTCAATTTACTATCCAAATATATGATTTCATAATGGGTAAAATACTTAAAAATATTATCAGTATCAAATGACTACATTGCTTTGTTTCTTTAATTGTGATATTATGTACTCCTTAGTTCAGAGCTGTGTTTTAAGACCGACAAATATTCGGTGCGTAGTTTACTTGAATTAAAAATTGTAAGATTTACATATAAATGTTATTATAAGCACCAAGACCCGCTTTGACCATGTTGCGTTTTCTCATCTTAATTATTTAAAAATATTATATTAATTCGATAAATATAAGTATAAATATAATGTTTTTAAATAATTAGTTTAATAAAATAGTTATTAAATATTATTAAATTTTGTTAAAATATTTTGATGAATTGAACAAGAAGATTCTCATCAATCTTTATCTGTATGTTTGTGACGTGAGAACAAAAGTTTGGATTCGTGGTTTAGACGGGTATCTTCAGAGATATAGATATCTAACAGATTAGCGAGACGTATTTCCGATTAATACAGATATGTCTGTGGCGTTTCAACGCGCTCTATGTATGATGTAACGTTCAATCGGCCAGATAATTTCGCGTAACAATCGCGTCGCCGCTTAATTAACTTATCGGCACTTCCGAATGAACACTTCGAAGAAATTGTAACCATTTAATGCAGTCTCCGCTCTCGACTGATTCGCTTCAGCCGGTAAAAAGACTTTTCCAGACTTGATTCGCGAAGAACAAGAGCAAGCGGCGCGGCCGAATCGCGTGGATGAGGCTGTCGACACGATTTTGCTGGGGATCGAGATTAATCGATGGGACGAGGATGGGAAAGGGAAAAGGGTAGATTGGCGACTGAAAAAAAGCACGTCGGTAAGAAAACGGGTAGATGCTTCTCTGCGAAGTGAAAAAAGGCAGCGAGAGAGCTCAATTAATCGAACTCTCGACGAAAGACTCCCTCGCTATCGATAAAAGTCCGCGAAGGTGGGGTAAAGGAAGTTACTGAAGTTTCTCCTTCCTTGTCCTTCGTATCCAAGCGGATTGTTCGTAAAACTTTTTCAGAGATTCGCCATGCAATCATAATTTATGCATTTAGAGATACGAATGTGCTCTTATTTTATGGCACCATTTTCCGTTGATTATTTCGAATTATTTTCAACTCATTCTCACGATTTATTTCTTGACGTAACTGTCTGCCGAAATTATTGAACCTATGATACTTTGTTGAAAAATTGCTTTCCTCGCGATTATAAATGGAACAAAAAATAGATGGATAAAGATAACTAAGAAAACTAGAACAATTAATTTGTTCTATTGTGACAGATTTTTGATACGTATTTCTAAATATTTTTCTGGGAAGGATATTATCTAATTTGAACATAAAATCTATAAAGTTGCTGAAATTTTTAGGAATTTCTTAATTTTTAAATACAAATTTATATGTGATGTAAAGATATATGAACTTGTACTTTTCCTCACATAAAAAATTTTCTCGAAGTTTTTTCAAGAATAAAGAATATTATTGAATTTCAGTCATTGAACTACAGTCGTGATGTATTTCCTGAAATACACTAACAATAAAATATACGCTCGGTCTCTGTTTTTCCAAATATGACATTGACGCAGCAATGATTATTTCGTATTTTATCAATCATTGCCACAAGAATCTTGCATCGTGTCAGAACATGAAATTCGTTTTCCGTTTATCCGGCTTATGGATTCTGTAGTTCGATATTATATATCGCAGAAAGAAATAAACATCATTGGAAATTTGATAGTTTCTCAATACCGGATATTTTGCTTTGTATATTGTTCATTTTACACTTCTTTAGATAAATCGATATTGAGCAGAAAATAGCGAGGTGTAAAGTGGTAAAATAAATTGATTTGTCAGAAAAGGATAGAAATATTATATAAGTAAAATAATGGATTTATTATTTGAATTCAATATTGAAATCATTAGAAATGTCATATTTAATTTAAGTAAACCGGCATAATACAATGGATTTATAAAAATTGTTAATAAACTGTGCTGTATTTTATCCAGATAAGTATCAAAATAAATTTTAACTAACCCGCGCCCGCGGCGCCTCCAATTCTCCTTGAGAACAATCCATCTCGCCTCACCGGACCAATCCAGCACTTGAAACGAGCCTTCAGGCTCTGCCATTAATTTCAGACAAGAAGAATCATCCTCGGCGTTCTTTACACTCATAGAAGCGAGGAAGACGTCTCCGTTTCGCGCGTTTTATTAATATTTAATGCGAACCGTTCGCACGCTCACATTTTCATCCAGGCCCGTCCCATATTGGCGCTATAACTCTTCCAATCTGAATCGCGCTAGCTCTCTCCCGCCGAGAGTCACCTACCCCTTCAGGACCCGTCGTTTCCCTCTCACCACGTTCGACGTGAAATTGGGGATTTTATCGTGACGCTGTATTAACGAACTCCGGCGGACGAAGAACGAGCGTGGATTTAACGGGCGGATCAAGACGGCTATTCCCGCCGGGGAAGAAATTTAATATCGTTTCTGCTCACGTCTCGAAGCGATGAGTTTCGATAAGTGCGATATCCCCTTAACTTTCGAGTACTCGAAAAATGTTTTATGAGACTCATCCGCCGTGTGTATACATCGCGTATCGATGCCGGATCGGTTTAATCATCGGCACTGAACGATTGTTTCCTTTCTCATTGATGAATCTTCTCGCTGAAATGAACATCTTTTGAGGACGAATCAATTATCGGACAGTTTTCTTTTACATTAGCTTCTTTTTATCTGTTATTGCAACGTTAAAGAAACTCCAAAGTTTTGTCTTTTCAAACATTTGGATATAATGCTCTATCTCCTACTATTTGACTGTGATAGATTAGTTTGACAGCAAAATAAAGTAATTGATTGAGATTGATTGATTTTGCGGTAATTAAATTAATTCTTTCCCCTTGCATTATTTACGATCACATACAAGGCGTATGAGCTCTGATTGACTTAAATATTGCTATATCAAAACTGAGATTGCATTATTTATGTACGTATAATCGACATGTGTGAAGGTATTTTCATAAATTATCACCGATCGGGGCTGTCATACGGCGCGTTGTATCAATTAATTATGTACGGGAATAATATTTTTTTGTTACGCTATTGTCCAATTACCGTAACTGCGTCAACGTGACCGATAGTGTTGCCGCGGAGAACTAGGTCGGCGATTGCGTTCCAATAAATATTGTCTATCTGAAACAACCGCGCGCGCCGACTTTGAATACTTTAATTACTCGACCCATAAGCCTCGTTTATCATCGTTAGCGGGCATGTACGACCTGAAGCCATTAATGTTACAGTGCCACCTTTTTTCGGCCGGTACACCTATTCCCTCGTGCGTCCCACGAGAAAATAATGTTCTCGATGGTTTAGATCGATACCATCGTAAAATTGCATTTTCAGGCAAATACAGTGATAAGACACACACTGCACGTATTTTTATGGGAGCAGCAGTGATAATAGTCAGTCGAAACGTATTTGTCTACTTCGAAATAAATGAGAAGGTAATTTTCAGCCGCACATTACAAATTATCGTACGTTACACAAATTATCTTCACTCGCTATAATTTCGACTTTATCGCATTGGTATTTATGAACGAGACACATTAAATTTATGCAAATCCCATTTGCATATTCTGCACAGCTTTTGTAATCAATATAGCTTTTTATAGTACAGACAAACATAACTTAATCGAATATTGTATATAGTTTAGCATATCCCATTTGTTTATTATGTTATCAGACGTGTCCCGTTTCTGCATAACTCCGTTTGATTTACGCGCAGAAATTAATGATTCGTGTGCGCGCAGAAAGTGCCATTTTACGAAATTGCCAATAAATAATCCGGCACGATTTAGTCGGCCGGGCATCGTTTATAATATTTTCCGACGTGCGCCATCAAAATAAATCACAGATTCACATCAAGATCGTAGTCAATCATAGGACAGACGTTTCCTGCATTTCCATTGAGTCGACTTTCCAGGGAAATCGTTTTATTTCCCAGCATGGGCTTCCCTTTTGCGTTGGCGCGACGCGACAGTTATTATTTATCTCAAGAACAAAGAACGCGGACCTGCTCCCTTTATTTTCTTTTGTTTCTTCTTCAACCATCTCTGAAAACGGGATCTTACCAGAGACAGGCTATAATAATGAAGCATTTGCTTCTTCGGTTTGCATCACGCTTAGTACGCCAACCATGAAAAACTAAAGATTATAATAGAAAACATGCCGCGTTTTATCTTACATTTATCCTTTGTTTCTTGATTTTATTTTCCCTGTAATGCAACAAGCTGTATAGCTGCATATCTTTTTAAATATAAATCTATCGATGCTGATTTTATTTTGCATTTAACTGTCTCTAATATATTTACGTAATTTTTCTTTTCACAGTGTATACCATTTGTATTACTAAAAATAACATTATGTCTGTTATATTATTTAACTGAAAATTATTGCAATTATTAAATTATTGCTGTTTACAAAAAAATATCAATCGATAATTATTTAATGTATGTATATTTTATGTTAATTAAAAAAAAGTAACTATCCCATTTTATTTTATATTGCAGATATGGAATCAGAGTGGATCCCTGGCAATGGTTTCTGTTCCTTAGCGGCAAGAACGATGGCGGCGAAGAATATCCCTCGTTGTTGCTCATCTTCTGTAAGTGAAACTGCCGATATGTCATTTTATATTCGTTCAACGGAAACAGAGCTGTCAATATTCGTGGCCTCGATTACAAAGATCGACATTTATTGTAAGATTTCGTCTTTGTCGATATCAATGGAAGTATACGTCATCGGAAAAGTATTGATAGTGCCTCTTACTATTTAACAACTTAGTATGACTTTTGTCTGTCAAGACAAAATTTCGAAGTGTGGATCGCGATCCGTGACAATAAAAGCGAAATTTAGAGTCTGGCATAGCTTTCCTTCTCTCGCCGATACAGCTCGATTTTATAGGTTTTCGTATAAGTGAAAAGCGATTACGAGCCAGTCAACTTTTCAAAGTAGCCAATGAATAGATATCGTAAATAATTCAAATTTATGTATCTAACAATGCAATCTAACAATTTGTCTAATATTTAATTCTCAATAATTTTTTGTTTCTAGGGTTTTATTGATGCTTCATAAATTTCTCTCTCTCTCTCTCTTTCTCTCTCTCTATCAAATACAAGATTGATTTTACTAAATTCCGAAGCAATAAACTCGTAGAGACCAAAATTTATTTAAATAAAAAATTAGAAAAGCTGTTGGGCATTGCATTGCTAGATATATAAATTTGTATTATTTGCGATACGGTATCTATTCATTAAGTATTTAAAATGAAAAGCTAACTGGCTCGCAATTGCTTTTCGCTGTGGAAATCTATAAAATCGAGCTGCATCGGCGAGAAAAGGAAAGCTACGCCAGACTTTAAATTCCGCTTTTATTGTCATGGGTTTGCGGTCGGTCCACGTTAATTTTCCAGTATCCGCGGTAATTCAATTTCACCGTCGTTATATTTTTCCGGTCGTTATATTTTTTTTTATTATTTAATCTGTATATAATGTAAATATCCGTCGATATTTCCCCTTCTGAACACAGCTGTAATGGCAGATATAACTTTACCTCTGAAGGTAATGGATAAAAAAGACGGGAACAATGCAAGTCAATTAAAAAATGTCGAGAATAATGGTTTGAGAATTCAAAGTCAAACTCTACCTTCTCTTGACAGCCGACCATATATAACGCCCAATCAGAAGTATAAAAGTTAATAAAAAAAAAAAAAGAATCGAGGGAGAATGCGTTAAAACAGTCTCGGGTGAAATGAAGCGAAGTGTGCGCGGGGCAACGTCGGCGGTGCTGATATGAGATGGGAGGAAAAATGAAGTCTGTTTCTGTCTGGCAACTCAGCTTTTGTTTCAGTTATCTCGTTATGGTCCGCATATTGCAAAATTACAAAAAGGTGGAAACAATTTGGCGGCGTAATTCCCCACCTCCCTAGGATTCATCGATTCTGAATGTTCCTCTAGGTGTTTATTTCAGTTGCTTATTTCAGGAACAGCATTCGTGCGTTTTTTTGCAATGCGGTACAATTTGCTTCTGCATCCCTACGATACTGGGATGCTGGGAGAACTAACGAGGAATCTTTTTTGTAATTTAATTTATAAATTTACTACTTAATTTACAATGTGTTTGCTAGAGAAATTATTATTTTGTTTGAAAGAAATTCCAAGAGATTCTATTTATACATAGGTATTTTCTGTTTTGTTAAATATATATGTATGCTACTGCATAGCGAATGATAGTGAGTTTGTATTGAATTAAGTTAAATGCAAATAATATATAAGAAAGAAATATTCGAGAAGCGCTAATATTTGTGCTGACATTTAGATTTTACGATTCTGCTCACTATAAAAATACACAGTCGCAATATCGCGCAGCACCCAGTAGTATTCAAACTCGTTAGATTTTGCGATGTAATGTTTTTAGCCTAGACTTTTAAAGTGGGTCGAAATTCAACGGGTCTCGCGTGAAGCATAAATTTTAAAGCACGCAAGGCATCGTTCCTTTAAATAGCGAACATATTCCTCGCGTATTGTCCCCTTAGTGCCGCGCAGCGCGCTCGCTTGTTGCGTTTTCATCCGAGGTTGCATCGCCATAACTTACATACGTGCAACAGCCGCGTACGTGTGCAGTTTTAAATGTGGGTTGCACGCACAGTGGTTGCAAATCAACAGCAACAGAAAGACCATGAAAAGTTCTGAAATATTAATAATGTGAAGAAAATTGTATAATAACGCAAATGTCTTTCTTTTTTAAACTGACATTTTTAAATGCACTAAAGAGTTATTTTACAAAATAAAAAATCTTTCGTTATGATATTGTTACAGCGTTAGAAATATAACATCGGATTTCTATATTCATATTCTTTTTACAAGAAAATAATGTTACAGCGTTAGAAATATAACATCGGATTTCTATATTCATATTCTTTTTACAAGAAAATAATGAGTTACGCTTATAAAAATAACATTAGCTTCTCTTTTCGATCCCTCTTCAGATACTTTAAAATTGATTCTATTTGGAGGAGTTATTTTTGCTCTTACTATCGTTCTCTAAAAGGGATTCTTGTATAATTTCCATGCAGTTATTTTCCTAACAGTTTCAATCCCTAATGCAGATTGAACGCGGGCGGCTTACGTCGGCTAAGCCGCCATAGAGGGTTGCATCATTTACACATAAGGGAACGTAATGCTCATGGGAAACTATGGCTAATAGTTCCCGTATTTTAGAATCTGCGTCGAGCGCCCCGCCGTCGCTCCTTCCAACTAGGGAGGTTGCTAAACTCGTTTCCTTTTTACAACCAACCCGACCTTGTGTTTCTGCCTGCCCTACGTGGATGGGATGTGTTTCGTTTCCCCTATTTTGCGCGACCCTTCGCATAATAATTTTCATAGCGAGCGAGCTGAAATTGCTTTTTAAAGATACTGGATCTCTCGTGACGGCCGTTTAGTAATTAGAATATTAATTATTCGACGTATCAGATACATTTGGCGAGCTAGATTATTACGAGGTGGGGGTGGATCCTTTTATTCGTATCTGTTTTGCGGATCTATCTCTCTTTACTTTAGCACCGTTAAAACTTTCGGTCGCGTTATTTGTTAACGGAAATGACAACTGTTTCGGCGACGGGTTTCGGTAAATGGTTACAGAAAATGTCAGACTCCAGAGCAACGCGTCGAATTGAAATTTTGTTATGTGTATCCCTTGACAATGCAGAAACACCGGATTAATGAAGCCGTGCAGTTTGTTATGAACGCGACAAGTACTTCTATTAGTTTACATATTTCTTTATCAGATGTTTACATATTTCTTTATTCAGATGTATCATTTCATTTGTTTGTTAAATATTTTGCGATATATTAGAAATTTTCGACATATTTAATATGTCGTAAAAATGAAGATCAATATAAATTCATTATTCATTGGAATTATTTATCCATCAGATATCTATTTCGCATTTCGTTTTTTAATAAAACAGATTATTACAAATCGATTTGTGATATAACTCCTTTTCATTAAAAATATAAAAATAAACTTCCGCGGTGATCATTTATGCAGCTTCAGCCCAATTTTGCGACAATTACAGATAACGGATATAGGTCATTTGAAATAGAAACGTGTTGATTTAACAATGACGTCGCGGTGAACACGAGAATAGCGAACGAGAAAGAATTGGATAAATACATCGTTTCACTTTTCGCTTTTCGGAACTTTTACCCGCCGGGGTTTTCAGGGTGAGGAAATGGACCTTCCGGGGGAACGTGTAGCGGTTGTCCGTTCGGCGGTTTTGCGGAAGTTCCGGGTACGGGAAGTTGCAGGGTAACTTAAAGTTAACTGTAACTCAATGCTCGTAGCCCTCACGCTGCATAACGAGTCCGGGACTAAATGTGAAAGGGTATGCCGACCGGCGACCGCCGACCATCCAGCCAACCGCCATGATAGCTCACTGGCGAGTGGGTTTGTTCTCATAACGTCTGCAACATTGTACGGCACGCCCGGTCGTGGTGTATCTTACTCTCTGCACGCCGAATGTTAAGACCGAATCCGGCGAGATTTGCATGCCGTGTCTGTGGATTTCGCGCGCGCACGCCGAGCGCTAGAAACAACCGCGCCGCGGTAAAGCAATTAACGATGTCCACTGTAGCTGTCAATCCCCCTGAGCCAGTCGCAGTAATGGTATTTCGCGAAAGAGTCCACTACTGCAATATACGTACAACGATCTCGTCGCTTTTAGATTTCTTTTAGACGACTATACGTTAGATGCTATATTTTTCGTACGTAAATCGCGCTAAATCGTTCGAGAATGTCATCCAGAAGCTGCTACAACCGTGAAATGAACATTTTCATTTTTTTTCTTCTTCTGAAAGAGGTTTCCCCTTTTAATTTTCTCCCGAAATAATTGGTTTACATGTCATTTCACGCAGACGGTTTTAAGCGGTTTTTGCATTGCGGCTTAATATTCAAAACAATTATCACTTTTTCCTCATCTCTTATCTAAACCGCTATCAAAATTACGCAAGCGTCGCGAATATATTTCGCGAGAGGTGAAATTTTAAAAGGACCGACGGACGCGCGGCGGCTGAACCCCGGGCGCTGCGCCGGGAATGAGAGAGAATTCGCGCGCGAGATAGAGATCGCTTTCGCGTTAATTTCGAAAGGCGAGTTTCCGGGCCAAGTTTTCGCGCCGGGTGTGATGTTATACGTTTCGCCGTTCATGCTGGTCATTAAAGCGCAGAATGGGAAACGGGAGGGTACGGGTCGTCGTATGAATTACTTAATCCGCGCACGAGCAGCACGGCGCGCAAGTAATCGAATCAAATGCGAGATTGCCCTCGCGAACGCGAAATCCCTCCTCACGCATTCCCGCTATCTGCGCATCCCTCCCGTTTATTGCCTATGCGCTCGGCCTAGCTAAACGTGGACTTATTACAAGTGCGCATCGACCCAACCATTATGGGCGTTTTTGTACCTCTCCCACCCGTATGCGCTTCTGATTAGAGATATAGCGGTCTCGTGTACCATTATCTTTCCGCATGATTTTCTTTCTTGTTACAAAAATCTGAATATAGAAAAGATAAGCATCGAGAAGCATACAGATCATAATGTATTATTAGCGCAGACGTAAAATATTTCGCTGGAAATTATTTGGAACTGAAAATTACGATTTTGTGCGCACATTATTAAGAAAGAAGCATATACCCATCAATTTATTAATTTACGAAAAGCAATCGAAGAAGCGTACCATATTGCTCGTGAAAATAGTATCATAATTTTTGAATGATATTGGAAGATTATTTTAAACTAAACAAAATTGGAGATAAAAGTATAGATAGGGTATGAAAAATTCAGCTTCCGGAAATCACAGAGAGACTGCGGATAGCAAGAAGTAAATAGAGAACTCTGTAATTTCTATTCCCGTACGAGATTTTCTTCCATAGAAATTTTACGAAATAAGAATTTAAAAGGTCAGGGGATAAAAATACATATTGGAATTATCTATTTCATTTGTTTTTTTTTACGTTGATTATGTACAGTTATTAGATTACTTAAAAAATCTTATTTAAGGTAAGATACTGCCATAAGGTATTAAGAATGTTATGAGGTTTTTTTTCATGACGATAATAAGATTTAGAGATAAAAGGCTTGGAAAACGTCATTCTGTGCCGCAATCGTTTCAGAATTGCGTTTATAAATCTTTTCTGCAGTGTGTTGCCTGAAGACGAAAACAGGGTGGCGTCGGTTAAAGCTCGCGGAAGCCTCCGTTCGGAGCGGGCGCGGGCGGCGCGAGCCCACTCCTGGATTAAGGAGGTATAAAGAAAGATAGAGTGGAAAAAGGACTTGTCGGTAAGGGGATGGGGAAGAGGAGACCGGAGAGTGAAAAGAAAGAACGAAAGAAAGGCGCGGCATCTCGCGTATATATATATATATATATATACACGTATATATCTATATACAGAGCCCACTAAAGTCGAAAGATGGGGGGGAGCGAGGGGGAGGGAGGTATGAAAAGAGGCGATTTTCCGTCCGCGGTTTACGTTGCCTTTTTATTGCCAGTCAGTAGCGCGGCGACGGTGCCGCACCGTTACCCACCGTCACCACCCGGAGGCATCGTCGAGAGTGGCCTGAACTACGCGCGTCGAGTGCTAATTACGAATAATTATGAGTGCTAATTAAGGCTTTCCTTTGTCGCGATGGCGCACGGTTACGCGTCAACGTGCGATACACGCGCGCGCGCGCCCGTGCGCTTTTATGCCCAATATAAAACCCGTGTTAACGTCCGAGACGTCGTAAAAATAATCGGTTTAAAGTTCGCTTGAAAAAACGCTAAAAAGCGAATTGAATGTGCTTTTTAAGCGATACGTGTAACAGTTATCGTTTCTCCCGTAATTAAAGTACGTGCACGATTTGTATAATATTTGTCGATTTATCGTCTTTTATAGATCGATCTTTTTATTTGCGCTACCTTGAATTTTTATGCATTTCCAGCGATGAAATACAGGAACTGAATTAATAAAGCGGAAATAATACCGAAACTTTCATTGAAAGAAGTACATCTCGCGACGATTTTCGCGTTAACTTTAATTACTGTATTAGCGGAGGAGGGTTGAAGACGCTGGAAAATAAGACGCGCCCCCACCGCGCCTACCCGGGCGTCCGGCGTTTATCAAACTTTCATGAAACGCGTCGAAAGAATGTCGCCAACTCGATGTCAGAATCTAATTAAGATCCCGCCCCAGACGGGATTTGATCTCTCCTTTTCCCCACTCATCTTCGCCATCTCGAGCGACGAGTTTTCGCGAGCTGCGCCGCGTAACCGGGCGTCTTCTCGCCCGAGCGACGCCGCGGCGACACGCAGCCGCCCGAGACGCTTCAGGGGGAGATAGCAGAGACTCACGGTGGAAAAAGTAAAAGTCTTAATTAGCGGCTGAGATCGGAGATCGGCTCGGAGTGGAAGGTCGATTACCTTCAAGCCCGTGGATGCCGGTAGGATACTCTAACTATCATTGTCTGTTTCGCACTGACATTTACTCGACTCTGCGTTCTTCCTCTTCTCTCTCTCTCTCTTTCTTTCACTCTTTTTCTCCTTTTGAAGAGACTTCAGAAAAATTTCATCCCGTTAACACGATGGTCTCGTCGTTATGTGGCAAATTACCGCAATCCGTTAAGGCACCATCCTTGCTCCACGCGAAATACATGTGCAGCAAAGGTATTTTCTTTCGTTTACATTTAGCTTTTGACACGACAGAATCTACAGACATGAGAAATATTTGCCCCAATGCGTCTTCTGGAGGGATACATTTTCTGAAAGAAAACCGACCCTTCTGAACCAGCGTCAATACCGTAACGTTACTCGAATTTTGCTATTATTGTCTACTCATGGCTATTCATCACAAGCACACTACAATTACTTTCATTTTTATTTATAATTGAGATATTCAAAATATTTAATTTTTGCAAGTATAACGCATAATATTTTTAATGACAATATTTATTTGTTAAATCATTAAAAATTATAGCGCTTACAGAAATATAAAAAGTTCATATTTACTTCGCAAATATTCGGACGGTGATTTGAATACAAATGCGAAAAATAAAATAAAGAATTACTTTGTTTTCAGTTAACATAGAAATTCGATTGTAATAAAATTTTCAATGTAGACAGGTTGCAATTTTAAACGGGGCAGCTAAAAGGTTACAATAAACATAAAAATTAGTTTTTCATTATCTCGTCTTTCTTTCTCTTTTGCTTTTTTTGCCGGCATAATAAAATCATCTTTTGCCACGACGAAAGCTGTTTTGTC
The DNA here is from genome assembly GCF_000956235.1 of Wasmannia auropunctata. Lineage (NCBI taxonomy): Eukaryota > Metazoa > Arthropoda > Insecta > Hymenoptera > Formicidae > Wasmannia > Wasmannia auropunctata. Next base: position 1,799,931 of record NW_012026890.1, read on the forward strand.
GATAGCTCTTATTTACTTTCACATCGGATCTTATAACGTACTGCACGGCAAACATACTAAGAATAAACAAGCGCATCGCCAAACAGAACCGAAATATTTCATCGATTTTTCGACGCTGACGTTCTCCGGCATTTTGTGCGATAAAATGCACTCGGAGGTCGGCCGCGCAATGCCGTTTTGCAGCATCAGAATCGGCGTATCATTTTAACAGCGATCGTTCATCATTCGTAAATCCAGCCCGAACCCGGTACGTGAAACAAACCCGTCACACGTAAAACATTGTTTTCAGGGTATCAAATGGAATTTAAGGAGATCAAAGAAAAAATGCATACGTCCCTGACGAAATTACGCGACGCAATCACCGCGGCTCGGTTTGCTACGCGCGATTTGCCCGTGTGGACCATTATCCCACCCCGCTCGCGCTACCTCCCTTCCCCCGTTACCTCGTCAAAGCCATTTTTTTCTCATATAATTTCTCTCGGATGACGCGAGCTCTGAGAGCTTTCGCGATCATGCCCCGCGGTCGGTGTGAAAAACCGGGCGAATTTCCACGACGAAAAGGGTTCCATTAATATCTATTAGCGAGCCGTGCTCGACATCAGCCGGATTTATACATTCCCCGTCTCGTTTCCCTCGTCGCCCTCCCCTCCTGATTTCAAATCTCTCTTCGAATTTTTCTATTCGCCGCGGCGTATCGTCGAAGAGAGCAGGAAAAAGATACAAGAACGTGCGACGGGGAAAAAATCGTAGGAGGTATTTCGAAATATGAGACGTCATTTGTTTTCATTAATTAACGCCAAATTGGAGTGTCAGACACTGGGACCGATATATTTCCCGCTTTATCAATATTCCGACAGCGGCGCGTGATCCCTCGAGCATTTACCATCAGTTTTCACTTTCGCGTAAATATACATATACCTATATATACATATATATATATATTCCGTCACCTGTCCTATTATGAGAAAGATGAGAGAGAAATTTCGTTGCCGCGCGATACTTTTCAAATTCTATCTCCGGATATCTGAGCAAAGATCGATTGGAAGGGTTTACAAGTTACGCTCAGAAGAGACGTAACGACAATTTCATCAAAAGTTCTGCTGGTATCTTTTTAAATTGCAGAACGTTTCAAGTTAGAGACGGTAAACACGTAATAATTTTATTTTGAATTTTATAGATATATATTTTTATAGATATGTTATACAATTTTATATGAAATTTTATTTGTTATGAAGTGAATTCATTGATATTACAAATATTATGGAACAAACTTCTTAAGCAGCTTGTCAAATCGACTGCAGCATTTCAAAATTTTAACTTGTGTTTATTTAATCTTCTTTTTTTAGCTCGTGTATTTTGAACGTTACATAAATATAAAGATGCGATCAAGATATTTTCATTGGCTTGTCTCTCTCTCTCTCTCTCTCTTTCTTTTTCTCTCTTCCTCTCTTATTCACCGGTTGAGCTAAAGGGATTGTTTTCGTCGCTTTATTTCAATCCTCTTATCAAAGCGGCTGTGCTTCCAATTTCCCGGGCGCTTTTATGCACTTTGAACGATGCGCTTAATTCACCGAATAAACGCCTCCGCACTTTTTCTCGCGCACGGCCGCGCGCACGTAATTTGCACGAAAAAGCGGCCCTAGGAATCACCCCTGTCGAGGCCAAAAAGCAGCGGTGACTCGCGAAGCGTATTTGAATTCAAAGGGTTCGTAATTAGTCGACGCTAGCATGTTGTAACAATCATCGTCTAAAATTTTCGCCCGTCGCGCGTCGCCCTGAAACGGGCCGGTCTTGAATTTCCTTTTATGCTACGCACGTCCGGCGGGATGAGGAAAAGTAAATGAAAATTGGCATAATAGATAGAAAGCTGAAAAAACATTTGCGCGCACAAAAATAAATGACGTGTGCATGCATGTGCATCGGAAATGGTATTAATCTTTCAAATTCAGTTTTTTTTTACTTCCGTATTATACTTTTCGCATGCGATCATTTTTCATAACGCATTTGTTATCGCGTGGAGTAACAGCGGAATATATATTGACACTGATGTAAATTTCAACGCACGTAGACAACAAGTAAACGGGTTTGATAATCCTCTTGCGTAACATTTGTTGCCATAAATCAAATTAATGTAGAAATTCGTCGGGAAAACGTGAAAACGTTTATTGAGCTGTAAAGTGATAATAGCGTTTATATCGGAGTGCATCCACAAAATAGTAAAGTCTCGAATGAGCTTCCAGTCAGTCGTTCAATTGATTGAAAGAATACAAAAGCCGCGCGCGCGATTCATCGCAATCCGTGCGTGACGCGTTTGCAATTAATTTTGCATCTTATTTTACGATAAATACCCTGGTGTTACGATAAATACATTGTGCGTTGAAACGCTCGTATCATTAGCCGAGAATGCTATCAATCGCGAGAGTGACTCGACTTTCTGGCGGAATGACGGAGAGATAGAGAGAGAGAGAGAGACGTTTACACGACACAGAAATTACTGTAGAGCCTTTAATTGTGACTAATGTGTTCTTAATTGCCTGATTTGCATTTTGCGCGCGTTAGCGTGCGACTTCTTTTCTTTGTTAACTAAAATTAATTTGGGATTAGCATACCAGGGCTCAGCGCGACGTTCACGCACTTAATAACAGTCGCAGAGGCAAAAATACTCGCGTACAGTTGCTATTGTAACACATGATACTTGCGTGTAGCTATATATGACTTAATTATGCAGGATATTATGTCTGACCTATATTTTCTATAATAACGTTTCTTGTATGAAGCTTTTATAAAATATTCACATTGTTCATCATATATAAAGCCATCTAAATTAGTCTCGTGTCGTAGATATTTAATTCAGAAGTGTCTGACAACAAAATTAATTGAAATATTTACGCTCGGATTTCATATTAAAAAACAGCTTTGAAAAATACATAAGGATTTTATTAAAACAAAGACTAACGCATTCTATTCTTTTAATGAAAGTTCCATTGTTAGATGTAATAACTGTAGTCACAATGTATATTAATTTCCTTGGCGTCTCCCGGAAGGATTTAGATATCTCGGAAACACAAGTCAATGTTTTCATTAAGATGCCGTAACTTGTACTATCAAAATCTTTGATGCCGCAAGCGAATACATTTCCGGATTTCTTCGCGTAGATCTCCCCGACGCGATGCCTCCGCGGTTCCCAATTCTGCGAGTTTCGCCTATCATCCGGTTGCATCTCTTAAACTTATTTAAGTTCCGCCCATATTTTATCCCGGAGAGCGCGGACGATACTTCGAAGAATACGACGAGCCACTCTCGCGGTGAAATCTCACCGGGCTACACCGACCGCTATCGTATGGCCCATCCACGCCGAAAATCCACGTAATCTTCGGAAGCGTCCGAGCGCTCTCGATTCGGGAAACGATTGTGGGAAACGATAAGAAGAACGGCGTAAAATAAAAGAGAAATTCTGTATTTCGTCAAATCCGGCTGTTAGGATCGATTCTCGAATAATCCCGCCCGAGCGTAATTTCGTATACGATGCGAATCCGATTTAATATCGAACGGCGGCTCTACGCTTACAAGTGCGAAGTGTATAATCGGATATCGTCTCCATAGTTACAGGGCACGAAAAGAACGGTTTTGCCGGAGTATCTAGAAATTTAGTTTAGACGCAGGAGTCTGAAAATAATTATGTAGGACGCTGGTTGCTAGAATATCAATACTTTTTATAGCGTTATCTCGCTTGAGCGTTCTACTTAATTAATTCGACAGTCCGCTATAAAATTATTTTCATACTGCATCTAACTAAATTTCAAACGTAAAATTCCTGCAAATTCCAGAATACATTTCCTTTGCGCAAGACACAGCAGCAAACGGCAGACGATCCTGCAATAAAAATTTAGACGAATAAATGATTACGCAACGTACATCTCGTTCTCATTCCGCAGAATTGGGAACCGAGGACGATATTGTTTTTTACAAGGTCCGGGTGCGCGTCGGGAGCTCGGCGTACGTGGCGCCCAATCGTACTTCCGCTTTATATCGAGTGCTATTTTGGATGATTTATCGACGAGACGCTTTCGTCGCTGCTAGCTCGATATCGGGGGCTCTTCCTCTCTTTTTTTTATGTCCTCCCTACCCACCGAATGCATCGAGAGCGACGCTCTCGATCACCGGCAGCGTTTATCCTCGCTGCGCAGCCTTCGCCACACACTCGCCTCTCCTCCTCTCTTCCTCCGTCTCTCCGCTCTTCTCTCACTCTATATCGTCACTCCGAGTGACAAGCCCTTGTCACTTCCTCTCTTCAACCCCCTCGGCCCTAGTCGACCGGCCGATTGCACATTTCGATGTTCGGCCGGTTTGAAAAAGTGAGAAGGGGAAGAAAAACAGCGGGAAGAAGGGAATGAGAGCGAGAGAACGGAATTAGGGAACGACAAATTCGCGAAGGGAAAGCGACGTAAAGCCGTATGATCGATAAATGACCCCTTTCATTTTATTTGTTTTGCAGATTCTACCGTGCCGGTGGGCCTTTGTCTGCTGATCGAGAAGGGACTGTCTGTGGTGAGTGAATTTTTCTTCCAAATATTTTGGTATACATATGTATAAGGGTCGTGCGAGCGGAAAGTGAGCAAATCCAATATCCGGGTAATCGACTGAACGATAGTCGCGCGATACCGCAGCTCGTTCGACAAGGGAGGCGTTACATTGTAATTTATTGCCCCTAATAGCGTCGACGCTTTTGCATTGTATCGATTGGAAATAAAAAAAAAATCGACGAGGTTGCATCAGTAACAGCTTTGTGAAATTTCGCGTGTGATTAATTTATTTATTCTCTTCACGTAATCGACGGAATAAACACTGTAATCACTTGTAGATTTTTATTAATTTATATTGATAGCATGTTTTATTCAAAGCGAACATGTATCTTAAAGAATATCTGTAAATATATAGATTATAGAGGAAAGTAATTTTATAAAAAATAAAACACTTAAGAGAAAATAAGATTCGTATCATAATTATTAATATAAATTTTATTATATAATTTAAAAAATAATTTTTTTAATATTCCAGAAATTTCTAAATTTATGCTATTTTTAAAATATAGTTATTATTTAAATTATTTTTTTATTTAACATAGACTTGCGAAGCGAAAACTTGGTAAATAAGTAAGCAATTGTATACTCTGTTAAATTTGTTCTTCGGAAATAAACGCGTTCAAGTTTCGTTATACTCATATAAAATCCTAGATAATCAAAAGTGAGAAAGGGAATTCTTGACTCGAGGAGAAGTTATCTGCGCTCGTGTGCTTTTTCGCTTCTTGCAGCGCCCGCGGTGAGCATTGAAGAGCAACTAGAAATAAAGGGAAAGACAAAGTCAAAGAGAAATAAACACGAGGAACTGAGAGATACATTGCACACTTTCCACCTCCGACTGGCTATCTTTTTCTTTTTTTTTTCATAGAGAACTAAATAATAATGATATGGGGAACTCGCGCGACAAGTAACTTTCTACAACTTCCACGGAAAAGTACTGGAACACTATCAGGGGAGACATTTATTGCATTTTACCCTTCCTCGTGCTCTCGCTCGGTGAACTGTCGATGAACTGTCGGGTCCACCTCTGCGAAATATTCTGAAACATTGCTGTTCGAAGCAATAAATAGAAAATATTTTATTTTACAAATTATTTTAATCTACCGTAATGAAAAATATATTTGTCAAGTTACGTCTATACATTTTATCGTAAAATATTTAAACTCACTTTTTATTCAGCTTTTATTCAGCTTGGGCGTTCTTTTATGGAGGTTATATAATTCTACAATTTTTTATTAATAAATTGTATCGATAAAAATACGGTGTAAAATTGGCTTGTTCGAGCCACAGTAAAACTCTGCGCCAACTTTTCTCATTAAAGATGAAATCTTGAAACGATGTCTTTTCAATAATTATTGTTATCGCGATCCGTACAATGACATTTTTTTATTGTCATTTTGGACGATCATCGTAATGTCCAAGAATGCTGTTTAAAGTCAGTATAGCACAGATCATTGGCCGTGACTCGACCGAAGTTTGCGGACAAATCAATTCGATCGATTTGACGATCCCTCGGCCTGCAGATAAACGCGGCGATATTTTTCCCCGGTGCCGACGGTGAAAGTCGACGATGCCATACATAGTGCTTTATCTGCACCGATAATACCGGCAGGGGTTTTAACATCGAATCTCTCGCACACTGCTCCCTTATCACCGTGTCGTAAAGGTGATCGCCGGCCGTTGAAACACATTCCCGATTATCATCGCTGCGTGAAGTCGTCGATCTCAGTCATCGCGCGAATTAATAACGGACCCCCCTTCCCCCCGTCGTGCAATCATTATGCATTCCCTTACGTGTTCAAACGCTTAAATGTGCTACTATAATTAAACCATGATAGATGTGCTACTAATTAAACTGTAGATATGCTATACTAATTACGTTGCATGACAATTCCACGACGATCGGAGTGTAAATCGAAGAGTTGGCCCGCGTATTAAAGTAATAATGCGGATGGAGGTATAAATTTTCGATTGTCCCGCGTAATGAAACTCAGTAAAGTTGCAACATCGGAAACGATAAGCTGTCAAATTAGAAATAATTAATTTTGGCTAGGACGTATCAATTTATGTCCGCATTAGTATTCTCTCGTATGTGGAATACGTATATATAAATGACTTCGTGCATACGCAATTACTTAACGTGATGTATAATCAGCTGGGATGCAATTCACAATGTCTGTCCAAGCGTCGAACCCGATTTACCGATCCTCCTTTTCTGAAATGAAATCCATTGACATACAAACGCGCTACCGATACCCCGCCAACGCACGCAATAATTACCACTCACTGATTAATCGTCGGCCGCTAATCGACTAATAATTCGGCTAATGACGAACGCATAATTACAACGTTGTATGAATAATTCGGCCAGCAGCGGAGCGCGCGGCCCCGTATGAATAATATATAGCGAATTAATACTCAGAACTAACATATCGCGCGCAGATAACTTATGCTCTCGTTTTCGCATGTATTTCGCGACCATTTACGTGATCGCGCTTATTCGAATGAAATTGTCGGGTTTTATTATGCGACCCGCACGCGCAATTCGTACCGTTTAATAATTTAAACACGTACTTATCCGATGGAAAACTTATCGGCCACGCTCATTTGCGAGCTACATTTTTTAACCGTCCTGTCAGCCGTGACAATGATATGCGGCGCGCTGCTGGTGAAGATATGATGACGACTTTCATGATAAATGTATCCATTTTCGGAACATAGGGTGTCCAGCATTTATGCTTTGCACCTGTATGTTCAGTAGATATAGATAACGTAAATAAATATTTCAAATAATCATGACAAAAAATTTTTATTTGTAAATTGATCAGCATTAAAAAGATTGATAATAATATTAATCTTTTTAAAACGTTTAATATTAGTCTTGAATGTATTGAACATCAGCGAAATTTTTATATTTCTTGAAGTCTTTGCTAATCAAATTTACACGTTGGTAAATTCTTGTTATTTAGAAAACTCCGCCTACATATTAAATTCGCTCTGAATGTGGTCAAAGAAATGTAAGAATTTTATTAATTTTATTGTATTTGTGCAGAAACATACGGTTTGCATTATATGAATTTTTACACGGAAAGAACAATTTTGCTGAATCCAACATATCTGAAAATAATTTTTATTCAATAATCAAAATTATTTTGTGCGAAAGTCAAAATGATTGCTAAAATATCAAAGCGTTTTATAACAATACTTATCCGTTTTAACATTCCAACAAATTATTTTGGTGATTTAATAAAAAATTATTTTCAGATATGTTTTTAGTAAAATTTTTAGGTCTTTCAACAAAATCGTTCTTTCCGTATAAGCATTCAATACGCGCCTATGTCCGCATCAAATTTATAGTATTCTTTTGTGCAGCATAATTGGGTCAAGCGTTCCGTAAATATTTGGCCGGAAAACGTGCTTTCTGTTTTCCACACTTTCGTTCGGATGCCGGCTTCTCCTCGCGAGTGGATTTTAATTTTCAACCGCGTGATACCGTTTACCCGTTACATTTTTTTTTTTCAGTTTCATTATTTTAGATATGCATGTATTATACTCTTTGTTTTTTTATTGTTGAAATTTTAATTATTAATTTTATCAATTTTTAGGATTATCAAGCTACAATTTAAAACATTTTTAAAAATTATGATTTATATATTATATAGCTTATTCGAATATTACAGACCTTTTTAGCTTTTTCGAATGGAATTTAATTACTACAAAATTCGGCTTTCGACCGAATTCTTTCTTAATAATATCTTTTGAGGATCTCCCCTGCATCCTTCGCCGGCTGAGTTCTGAGAGAACTGCAAAACTGTAATTCTTTATGAAATGTACCTTTAGTCTTTAAGGGTAATTACTTCAGATACAAAACTTCGCGAAGTGCGAGGGTGTAAAATGAGGAGTTTTTGCAGCCGGGCTGCAAGTGCGCGACGCGGAAGCGAAATATTTTCCGGGCGAGCGGATGTTTCTCACCGCCGAGCGTCGGCGTTTGTTTCCGCGCCATAATAACTTGCCGGTGATAAATCACGCTCATGCGATACTTTGTCAAACGGGTCCGACAGCGCGTTTAAATAATTAACCTTTTGTCCCGTATGGGTGTGTAATTTTTTATTGAATCCTATAACAGCGGCCAACTGCGCTATCCCGCGAATGAAATACCGTGATTCAATATTGTGAGCGTTGTGACGACGACTGTGATTTATATCCTCCTTTGTAACGCACTTTGTTCTGATAATTAATCTTGTAGTAATCTCACGTTTTGCATATTCGCAGTAATTTCATTCAGGCTCCAGCTCTTTATAATTTCTGCCCTTTGCTAAAGTGCCGCCTTTTTAGCTGCCGTGCACGTTTTGATATCTATATATACATAAAATATTGGATTTGAAAGTAATCTTAAACGAAAATAAATCGACGCTTTTATGAAAGTTTAATTTTTACAAAGGATCAAGGATTTTTATTCATGCTTTTTCGTTTCAAATAGAAGATTACGAAAATTTATTATTAACAACGCAGTAATTGAATTTCGTCAATCCGTCATTTGTATCGTATAATAAGATATTCGAATTTAAATCAATCATTGCAACATTTAATTTTTTTTGTAAATTTCACCATTGAAGCGGCAAATTACATCTCCGCTGCCGATATATCAACGTGTATATCAACGTGTCAATGATTTACGCGCATCAGAATCCGGTACGTTTCCAACCGAGCACGTTGAAAGCCCAAACAGAGAAACACGGTTGTTTGCTTAATGAAATACAAAATTATAAATATATCAGCGCAGAGTTTGTGCAACACACTGTAATAATTTTCCGCTATCTTTGCACGTTTCATAACATTTGCAATGTTTCTCGTCGTATTAAATTGTTTACACGGATGCTTACTGAATAATCTTTCGCAGTTATATAGCGTGTCCCATAATCACTGTAGGTACAATAATTTAATAGCTCCGTTCTGAGAATTGACACGAAATTCCAATTCCAAAATATTTAGATCGCAATTATTATTTTCATGGGATTTTGCACGGTATTACGAATATTAAATTTTTTTATAATTAATATTTACTATGTGTATTATGTTACTCAGAGATAATTTTAATCATAAGCATTATTAATAAGCTATCAGCTTTTAGTTAATTGAATTATTGAGCCAACGTTCCATTCGGTCGTCATTTTTTTGTCACAATCCGAAAATGAAATTACATATCAACGAAAAATGCAAAATACTTATATTCGAATTTACAAACATCACGTTAAAGAAATAATTGCTGATATCGCTGTACATATATTTCTCTGAATAAGCAGCATCGATATGCTTACAGTTCATTAATAATGAGAGTTAAATGATCGCGCAAATCATTAATTGTCTATATAGAAATAACCGCTTTTTCTCGTAACGTCTATCACGATCGTGCATCAAACGATAATGTGACGACACACGAAGAAGCTTGCACTATCTGTTCGTTTGAATCTTGCAGCGTGAATGGCACTGACAGATGCTCTTGGCTACACAGCGGCGCGATGTACGGTATTGAGCGTATCAAACGCGTTGAGCCGAGTACTTTTACCAAGAATTTAATGCGTCAAATTGAATCCGGCGCGTATACAAAGTCGCTCGCAACGCAATCTTTTGAAATGGTTAGCACCTTTCCCGTGATACTTGTCATTCCTGCGCGCTGTGTTATGAAAGATCGCCGTGTTGTCATTCGCTCAGTAACTGTCAAGCAGTTAGGTCGTGACGCGTGCTGCTGCTTGTTCTGCATTATTTTTCGAATTGTGATCGCGACAAAACGCAGATACATTTAGTATGATCATTCCGAGGAAAAAATTAAAAGAGATTAAATACTAAATATTAAATACTAAAAATATATATATATATGTATATGTAAGTTTATTATGCACTTAATATAAATATATAGGTATATGCATAAAAGGCAAGGCGACAGCAACTGATACAATGCCCACCAGAAACATGATATCAGGATTAAATATAAATAGTGAATACAGTTATTAAATAAATTAAATAAATTATAAATTTTAGATTCTGTAATAAGTAAAAGCTACTTAATGCGAAAAATAGAATATTTAACGTGAATTTGTTTTAGAAAATATTAAATATTTTACGAGAAATTGGATGCTAACTGAAATAATTTTGAGAGAGATATGTATCTCAATGTGTTATTTTTATATGCCAAAATTTATTTGGAATATTTTTGTCCTTTGTATTTTGAACAAAGAGATATATTTAAATTACAGCTTTGTTACAATAATGATTATCTCTCATAAATATCGATATAAGACACTTATAATTTACATTTTTTATTTTTTTGTACTTTTAATTACAAAAAAATTACATATACAACATACACATTTTAATGAATAGCTTGGACACTACGGATAATTACGGGAGATCGGATAAAGACTCGCAAAATTCCGTGCGATCAACTCCCGTAATTGTAATCATGCCCTAACCCTGTTCAATGAAATAGGTACGTGTTGCACGTAATTTATTCATTCAAAGTACAATTCTTTTTCTTCATGTGCGTATCTGGCCCTCCAAATGATCCAAGGCGTTCTCTTCTGCATATATCCATAGATATATGGGATCTGTACAGCTTTAACGCCGATCGTTTCAAACGGTCTATTAAAAGAAATTCTCTTGGCAAAGATACTCTCGATAGTTTGCCATTGCCGGCCATTGCCTTCTGAGAGGTAGCGATCGCTTCAAATCGATTAAAATCGATTTTAGAGTTAAATTTGTTTTGGGTGGATATAAATCTGGATCTTTGGCACACAGAAGGCTGCTACGCAGCTCCTTGCGCCACGATCGCCACCTAAGTACAATACATAAAGCTAAAGAATGTAAATTATAAATGTCTCATTTCGATATTTATGAGAGAAAGCTATTATTATAACGATGCTGCAATTTTAAATATATCTTTTATCTTAATTCGAAATGCAAAGGACAAAAATATTCCAAATAAATTTTTTAGTATATATAAGATAATATTTTATCGAGGTACACATCTTTCTCTCAAAATTTTCTCAATTTAGCAGCCAATTCCTCGCAAAATATCTAATATTTTTTAAAACAAATTCACGTTAAATATTCTGTTCTTTGCATTAAGTAGCTTGTACTTATACGGAATTTGCTTGTAAAACACTGTCCATCATTTCGGCTCCTCCGCCGACATTCCAACGTCGGCGACGTTGTGTGCTACGCACTGTGCACTGTGTGTAAGCCACTTCCTGCTGTAACTTTGTATCTCTTTATTTTCTGTCGCAGGATATCATAGCTCATGGCACGGGAATGGTGTTCCACGTCATAAACCTCGTTGTGATGGTACTGATGCCGATGGTGGTCATCCACGTGAAGGATTCCGGATTCAGCTTGGGTAAGCGCCATTTTACGTATCGTTTCACTTGCGAATTTCGCGTGCACTCGCATATCCACACGATATTACTTACGTGATTACTTACCTACGTATAGCGGTCGCGGGATTCGATTGAAATAATTTACGTAAGTATACTGTTCTCGAATTACTTGCGCCGCGATTGAAATAATTGTCGCTGTACACGCAGGGTATCATTGCAAATTTACGCAGTCATTACTTACCGTGACTTTCGCAATCGTTTGCGTATTCTCGAGCCTCGAGCCTGGCTTATCGCGCGAATCCGTTTTTTTTTTTCATGACATACAATTAACCCGTTTACGCACGCCAGGAGGTTTCTTTAATGATACGCACACCATTTATGAGTCGACGAATATATATAACGGAATCATTATTCATAAAAGCGTTAACGTGAGCAAGGTCTTGTTTAACAGAGTGTATAGATTTTTGTCAAATATGTTTTTTGCCTTTTTTTAATTACATGGAATGCCACTTTACTAAAAAAAGTGCCATTATATGTAGTTTAATAGATCTTTATATATCTTTATTATGCGAAAAATTAAGATACCTGCATATTGTCGAATTATGAAATAATTCATTTTTAATTATTTGTCACTTCTGTGTTTATTACGACGTGCCGCATTTATTCTCGGCGGAGAGATCTATCAAAAATTCTATTTAAATGCAATATGTATGGTCATTCGTGCAGATCGATGCGCCGGGGAGCGCCGCGGTGGGTCGCAGAGTTCATATGCAAATGCAATTACTTCGTGCTCTCTTTTATCTACAACTTCATGAGTGCTCGAACCATTCGTCTCGCGTTAGCCTATTAAGACAAAACGGTTGTATTAGACATTTTAATTCCCGGCGCTTTTTTAATTTTTAAAACTGCAGGTGCGAAATATCGAATTGTATTTGTGTAATCTCATTATACGGCCGCTCAATCAATTAAATCACAGATCTAATCGCAATCTTATTCTTTTTCTTCCGGATTGCGTGTCATAGCCTCTTTTTTGTCCGAAGAAAAGTAATTAAAACGTAACTACGTTTGCGAGCGCTGAAGCAGCGCTCTTGTCTAATTAAAGGAATTTAAATTAATTCTTATGGTGCAGAGACGCACTCTCTCTCTCTCTCTCTCTCTCTCTCTCTCTCTCTCTCTCTCTTTCTCTCTGCGAGCGAGCGAGCGATCGATTCGATAGGTGTATTGTCGCGCGCGGCGATCTAATTTAGTTTTTCATTCTGAATGACGAATAATCGCAGGGAAAAAGTCGGAACTTTATGGAAAATCGTCTGGACTTTAATTAAAAGATCCTTAATCGCAGTCGCGGCGGGGGAGCGTAATAAGCCAGTGTTCTCCCGGTATAATCCCGTCCGGCATCGCATTTTTTAATATTCTCATTTACATACTTGACATAGAGATACAGATAAATCTACGTGAACGTCGATCTCTCGAGTCAAATGAATCGGCGCTCTTTTCTTCTGGCATTTGTTAGAGAACGCTTGAAGAAAGAAAGAAAGAATCTCGTACTGCCAACTTTGTACTGTTACCGCGGAGTATCTCAATCATCTTTTACGACGCTTCATTTCGGCAAAATTGAGGAAGCTTTTGACTCTGTCGTGATATTTGGCTGTCAGTCATCTTCCGATATGGTCGACGGTAGGATGAGAGGAAAGATTTGCCGATTGATTGCAGTTTGGATAAAACGGAAGAACGCGAGCTTGCGGAGAATAGAATTGTCAGATCTCGGAGCACATTGACAAAGAAAGATCTTTTTAGCTTTACGGAAGATACATTCGTCTTGTGGTAGAGTTAACTGTATATGTGTGCGGGCGCATTAGATGCCTTGCTTCTAATAGATTATCCGTAGAGAGTTTTTAAAGACATGTACACAAAAAGGAAACGAACGGAAATTAAAAACGGTGGTTTTCCTTCTCTTAATTGTATGATACGAAAACATTACATCATTCCTTTTATTTCTTCATTGGTTATTTTGTTGCCAAAATTCTTGAAGTATCAATTTAATTGTTGTTATTATACATAAATGTGTATAATAATTTTCGCGAGAAATTAAGACATTAAATTGGGAATAATTGGAAATTCGCGATCGTAGGAAATTTCCTCGAGCCATTCTTTGCGGTCGCGATTTCACACCAGAGAACACCCAGATTGAACGGTAATGGATGACAATGAAACTTCAAAGTTGGATCGAAGCTTTTGAACTTTGACAGGAGAACATATGACCTTCTATCATCGGGGATGCAGTGTAGTCGAAGGTGAAGGATCGTCATGCTTCAAACTCCGCGAGATTTACTTCGCTACTACGAAACTGGAAGTGTTACTGGCTCTCGCTGGATATTGGAACATTTGAAAACTCGTTATCCTAATAACAATGATAGTTATAAGTTGCGCGTAAATTGATTATGAAGTGTAACAAGTGTATTGCAATATTGCAATAGTCTCTATTAAGAGATAATAATCTAAAGAAGCTAAAGTAATTTTTTTAATGACACACGCATAAGAAAAATTAAATCGTGTATCGCTGTATAATTATAAAAAAGTAAGTACAGAAAAAGATGTGAACAAAATCCTGATTAAAACTGCCATTTTATAATTAAAACGACGTTGCATACGAAGCACATTTGCATACGAGCAGGCTACAATATCTAAAAGACAGCACTTAAAGGAACAGAGGCAGTGAGACGGAGAAGAGGAGGGGAGCATTAAGCGTTTTGTACGTTCAGACACATAGAGCGTAATACTAAAAAGGAAGTAGTTCCCGGCTAAAATCTAGGAAATCTTTGACGAGCGTCCAAGAAATCCTTAAGAGCCTTATTCTCCTTTTTTATTTTTGTTCGTAAATCGTCGGGGGCCGGGTATCCCGGGAGAATCCTCGTTGGCGTGAATGCATCCCGGCTCGCGTAAAGACATCAAGATCCTGGTGTCTACGTGAGTGAATACACTTTTGAGTGCACACTCTCGTATACATCGTCTCGCATGTTGAAGGGTCGGGCATGTCGGGCAAAGGAGCGACAGAGAAGTACTACCGGCAGAAAGAGAGGGAAGAGAGAGAGAGAGAGAGACTCTGTGAAAGAGCCCGGGGTCGTCCAGACGCTTGAACCAAAGCCACTGCACTCCCGCTCGCAAAGCGCACTCGGCTACGACTACGGGAAGTTTTAAGAAGCGCTTAGGCAGTCCAAACTCATGCGAATCTTTGCCTTTCGCGCTGCTGCGGCTTCCATATAGCTTCCTCCTGCGTTCTCACGTCGCCTATATAAAAGGATCTAACTGCGATAAATTTCTCTTAAGCACTGACATATATTCTGTTGTCTTTTTACATCGAAAAATCTTTCTAATTGATTGTATATTGTAATGTCTCTATCTTTATTGATTACAATCGTTGTAATCTTCGATCCGCTGCATAATGACATATCAGTCTGCAGTTACCGCCATTAGAATTCTCTATTTTAGTTTAAAAAATCACTCTTGTTGCAAGTTACCCATAATTAGTTATTTAAAAGAATTTTCTTGATTCCGTCTGCTGGATTTTCTGTCGAAATTGCACCGTTTCACGATATATTTCGACAATCGTCGTTGTCACGTCCACACGGTGATTGTTTTTTTTTTTTAAATGCGAGCTTCGAACGATTTAATTCTCCCGGTCGAGCTCCTCGTTTGGTCGAACGACGGGGTTAAAACACGCAAAAAACTACAGTGAGAGAGCGAAGGGGTGCGACGCGACACGTAGCACATTGCCGTCGACCGCCGTAATCACGATGGTCGATGCGAAAGCATCGTCAACTATCGGACGTCGAATTTCGCTCATTCGGAAGTGCTCCTACACCGACAGACGAGCGTGCCGTGTTTTTTTTTCTGTTGATACTGCGAAACGTGACACCCGATAGAAACGCGACATGGACATTCTATGGCCTTTCGACTAATGCTCTTTCTCACTTCTACGGTCTGTCTGTATGCGCCTCGTTGTCGCTCTCTCTCTCTCTCTCTCTCTCTCTCTCTCTCTCTCTTTCTCTCTCTCGCGCGCGCGCAACCGCACTCGTCCACCCGCACTTTCCCATGCAGCAGATACCCGCAGTAAAAGGCGTCGAGTGTTTGCCGCACAGTTAAGTGGTACCATATTGTCGTATAAAGAGGGTTCTCGCCTTTGGCTTGACAATTGGGCGCACGTGTCGATGTAAATACAATCGCGTGACGGTCCATCGAAAGCCCCGTTTTCAGCGAAAATGAAAGATCGTATATACAACAATTGTCAACAGCAATTACCGTACATATTGAATTTTCCAGAGAGATATATTTTTCATGGTCAATGCATATCCATACGGATAATAATGCATAATTACGACAAATACTTTATTTGAAGTATTAAATGTGTGTAGAGTTCTCACCGGTAGAGATTGGCTCAGTAGAAAAGTCGATCATTGATCGGGCGCGAAGGAAAATCTTGCCATATCGACTTCTAATTAGTCTCTCATCTCTCTTGACTTATAAAACAAGCAGTTATGCTTTGCTTCACACATTTGTTGACTAAATATTCAACAGAATTATTATTAAATTTACTTAGATGGCTTTTCAAAGTTGGCTCGATGAAAACGAGAAACTCGCGCTTGCATGTTGCCATTCATACTCCATCATCAAAATATAATATATACTTTAATTAAATTTTGAATATATTTTAGTTAAGAATTTTCTCCCCTATCTGTTTTAACGCGTCTCTGACGTTAATTTACGCTATTCTACTCAAATTTCCGGCCAAATTATAAATGACGTAATTATGTCGCACCGTTTAATATCTAAATTTCCTATCTTTCGCTGCATTCGCGATATCTACTATGCTTCCTCGGTTTTAGTTATAAATTTTAATAATTTTAAGTGTGATTTTCCCCGAGTTTGGAATATTTGCTTTTCCTAGCTTTCGACCGCCCGACGACTATCTGGCTCAGCGCAATAATCTCTGTACACCCGGCGCGAGCGCGAATCTAGTCACTCGAAATTACCGGTCTGCCCTCTCTCGCGGTATTTGCAAATTCTTGCTGCACACTCTTCGCGGCGAGCTGTCACGAGCAAGCGGACATACTCGAGCGCACATATAATCCGGCGTGGGTTCTAATAATTCTCCGCCTCCGCGCTTTCAATTTCGCAGTCGATCCATAAATTTCGTCCCCGAAGTGCGCACTTCTCACACGCACTTCGCAGCCGCGTGTTAAGGTCGACTCACTCAGATGCCAGCAGGTACTAATACAGAGATTTCCGAGAGATACGAGAGGATTTAATATTTATCGTAGAGCGATTGTTATCACGGACGGAGAAAAAAGGGACATGTAGGCGTTGTACGATGTCAGCCTCGGTACATGTTGGTGACAGGCGGTGAGAGTGTACATCTGTATGCGCGTGAACCTTAAAAGTTTGCGTTTACCGGGAAGTGCTATCCTTTCGGATATGCCGCTAACGCGAGACGGTAACGAGCGCACGACAAGCCCGTAAAATCTCAGCCTCTTGGTGGCAGTCGCCCCCCCCCTCC
>NW_012026890.1:1817605-1818261 GCF_000956235.1 Wasmannia auropunctata
CAGATGGAAATGCAATATCGCATCTCCGCGTGAAACAAAGGCCGCGCGCGGTTGAAACTCTTTCGCGAATTAAGCCAGGCGGCCGTGTATTCTCTTCCTCGCGCTTCTTGTTTACGCGGACGCGATGTTCGCGTTAACGTCCGCGCGAACGGAAATGTCTTCACCGTATATATTATTACGGTCTCTCCGTGACGCAAATGCCGCGGATATTCCCCGCGCGCTTTCCGCAGTCGCGGCGTATCCGTTGCCGACGTTAATCCTAACGTGAATAAGTAATTATATAGGCGAGGAGGATTTCGTTGCGGAATAAGAAATAGGGATTGCGTCTAGGCGGCGAGAATAAAATCTTGACGGATCTTTATTTAACTTTCCAACTTTTGGACAATTATATTTTTCCATACGTTAGAAATAAAATCTCAAAATGTATAAATTTAATTTCAGCAGGCAACGTAAAATAGAGAGAAACGTTTCCGTGTGCTTTTCACACAAGATGAATACAGCATCGCGGCTCCTATTTTCTACGTGATAGCAATGTACAGTGTATGGCGCCAATTTGATTTTTCAGCTTGTTAAATTCACACTATGAGCTTGTTACGTAATAAATCGTAACGCATATTTTTACGAGAGTCATCTTATATGCATGCGCAATGCGTTTT
>NW_012026890.1:1818281-1911115 GCF_000956235.1 Wasmannia auropunctata
GGGGGGGGGTGTGTGAGATGTCAGATGAAGTTTGTCGCGATTTCCTAACAAACGCGCGACGAAGGCTACGCGAAGGTAAAGCTTTTACGTGAAACGGAAATTACGTTCGAACGTAGCCGGAAGCGCGAGCTGGCGGACGCCTTTCCGCGAATTTTGAATAACAAATCTGGGTCCGCTACCTAATTCGACGAGACCCCCCCCCTCCCCCTCTTCTCCTTCGTCTTCCCCGTCCGGCTCCCCAGAGAGGACGGGGTCGCGCGGGATATAACTACTTCGTTATTATGCTTTAATCTACCGGCGTCTACTTCAGTAAATGAGAACTTCCGTCGGTGAATAACGCGAGGAATCTGTTTGAGATTAATTTCTGTCGTGCATGCAGTAAATATTTTACTCCTCTCGTCGCTCGCCATTTTTTTTTCTCGAAAAGGAAAATTACGGTTTCGGCGATCATTAATAATTATTTAAAAATTTCCGGATCAACGTTGAGAAAGCGTTTAAAAGTACCCTCTACTCGAAATTTCGGGGAGAGTGAACTCACAGTCTCTTCTATCAATAACCCACCCCCCCTAATCCCCATCATCGGCTTGCTCTTTCTTACCGCATCACCCACGAGCGCTTCATAGATTCCGGTGCTCTTTGGAATTACAAATTATGCAGCGGCAGTTCTTCGGCGAGCCGGGTTCTCTCCCCCGATGAGTTCCACCGGAATTACAAATTGCACGTCCAGACACTCGGCTCTGTGTACAGAAGGTTCGCGCGGCGGAGGCGCTGAAGGATACTGTTGGTTTAGGCAGGGGACGAATGGGGCAGGTTGGGACAAAGGAGCACGAGAGTGAATCAGATTCGGGTTTCTCCCGAGTCCCTCGTTATTCGTGCGATCGACGTGGGAAGCCCGACGTGGAAGATTGCTCATCAGACTGTTTGTACATCTACGGAGGTTGCGAGGTGGAGGGCGGCCGGTAACGTAAATACGATTGAGGGAGCGGAAGAAGGGTTGATTTTTCGAAGACAGTACGCGGTAACGAAAATGGACGTTAACGAAACTCCACGGTGGTCTCGACAAACGGCGTTCTTTGTTTCCGGCAAAATTTTCGTGGAGATTACCCGAGATCGTCGTGCACGATAATCAGCGCGAGGTTGAAGAGACCGCAAATATCAGGACATTACCATTGTGGGGAAGGAAAGAGAGAAAATATTGCTGCGTAGATAATGTAGATCCTTATCTCCAAGAGCACTTTGAGGAGTGCCTTTTCAACTTATAGTAGTTACGATGACGAGAGAATCGCTGAAATCAGCGATACTTCGAATAGCTTCTCTTGCTTACCCCACGTTTGTTTCACGAATAATTCTCTGCAAAATTTAGTATTTTCGCTTAATTGACAAGCAGATAATTAAACAAATAATTATTACAGAAAGATTTTATTGATTAATATAATCAATATAATGTAAGAATTACTTTACAATTTATTCAATCATATATTTGCATTAAAATAAAGAGCAGTTTTGAATGATACGGTTTTTCACTCAAGTTAGAGATATTTTTATCTATTAGATAGACCTGTCTTAGCTATTGATGATTGAAATTAAAAGTTAAAAAAGTCAAAAAGGTCGAGCCTTTCTAATTTTCGAAAATTATCGAAGATATAACGGCTACATGAATATGAAAGCAAAAGGGGTAAGGAGGGAGACATAAAAGCGCCAAACGAGGGTGCATTAATTCTTCTTCTATTTTATCACGCGGTATGGGCACGTAGCCGTATTCGTCGGCTTCAAAGGAACATGAAGTCCATTCGTTACGTCGTTAATTTGTTCGAACGCCACTGTTAAACTCGAGAAAGCTCGTCTTAGAACTTCTGGGGCGAGTGATCAGACAAATCGTCGAAATTACTTCGACGTAGAATGAGAAATCTGCGCCTCGGGTATTGATCCGGGTGTACCGAATCGCGGGATCGTCTTTGACGAGAAAATTAAAAAAAAAGGAGACGATCACATATACATAACGTACATATATATGTACGTACAGATAAATGGAAGGAGAAAAAAAAGCGGCGACCAGGGAGAGATGTGCAAGAATTCATCCCGCCGTCTCTCGCGGCGGAGCCCGTTAACGGAGATGCGCAGCCAATTTCGTGGACTTCAAACGAGCAGCAGGCTCGACGTAGCGTGAAATGTCGCTGGTTGGTGCGAAGAAGATGTCTACGCACCATCGTAATGTCATGCGCGTACAACACCTATCATAAGTCAAGATGACGATCTCTATCTGATTTGTAAAAAGAAATCCAACTGAAATTATTCAACTGAAATTCCGTGTGTCCGCCATTACTTCTTTAGTTTTAATTATTAGTAATAAATAAGGATGTAAAATAATTTGGCACTTTTGTGCATATTATATTTTGTGCCATATTAATTAATATTTTATATAAATAATTTAAATTATATAAATAATATTGTAAATATAAATTGGAAGTTTTTGTCTCACGGTGAAAAAAAAGGAATCGAAAGCTCTTTTCAAGCTTTTAAGCTTTACTTCGAGCAACGTCAGTATAAGAATTACATTGAATATAGAGTGTAATGCACCGATGCTATCGCGAAGATAATCCGGCTAAAATTAGGCTACGAAATTGGTTCTCGCGCGGATAATGCGAACTGAGAGAACAGCATGCTTGCGCACGTTACAACGGGGACTTCGATGTCGCGGGGAATTCTGCGGAAATGAACGAGTCGCTGGTGGATTTCGTGGGTTCGAGTTTGCCGAGGAGAGCCCGCTTTTGCGACGCAATGTCGTGGAGAGGCACGTCGAAATTCCAGTACACGTAGCCCGCGATAATCCTAGAATATTAATACCGAGCTACGATATTGCGTACTTTCGAATTTACGTTGTTTGATATCTCATCAATATCTCATCAGGGTTGAGGAGAGGGGGAGGGGAGAAGTAGAGAATTTTAATTCGTGAATCTTTTCACCGGGATGTTAACGTATCATAGAAACTCGATATTCTTAGGTCGCCCTGTCATCATTTGATATATCACGTTACGTAACTCGTTTGCATAACATTACAAACATGAGAAAAACGCGCGGATTCGAGAAATCCGATAGAATTACTGAAGGGATATTTTATAGAGGATAGAGCGCCGTGTGAATCTATTTGTAACGAAATATCACATCTAAACTACTGGGTTACTCTATATGTATATATACATATATATGCACTTCGAAGTCCGTCCCCCCTGAAACTTCGAATTGGAAGTTTAATTAGGATCTCGCACGGATTGTTTCGACGTTTGCGAAACCGGCGTGCCCCGCGAGCTGTGGCCGGATGCCGCTCGCCTGTTCTCGCGAATTCTACAGGATTCTTTTCCGCCGCAAACATCCAGGCGGGTAGTGAGCATAGTGAGGATGTCTCGGGAGCGTCTCGCGCGAGAATAGCCCGCATTTCCGCAGGGTTTCGGGTCAGGCCAAGAACGTCGTACCGTGAGTGTTTCGCGCTGCGGAATCGAATGGTGTCTCTGATCCTGCGGATAGCAGCCAAGCCGTGACACGATTTGTCGCGTGAACAATGCTCGAGTGTGGTCACTCCGGCGATTCGGACGTACATTCTAATGCCTTTTGTCCGCTCGACAAACATTGTTGTTTGTCCCAATTATCGTTGGAGCCATGAAATTTGTACACCTCTTGTTGTGTCAAGAACTTTGTAATATTGACAAGTGTAATTTTGTGTGTAAAAATAATCGAATTAAAATTTGTTTAATTTACGCTATTCTTATATAAGTCGGTATTATTATTTCGACTTACATGACGATTAATTTGTATAATATGTTTATAATTGTGGTATATTTTGCGATGCTTTTAATCGATCGGTTACATTATTCGAGAATTGCCCCGAAAACGAAAATAGCATTACATTTGTGAGCACGCGAAGTGAAAATAGCATTTTATATTATATTATATTATATTATACATTTTGCTTGTGCGAGACTAAAAGCGCGTTGCAACCGCGCAGAGGAGTCACAGAAAAATAACATTTTCGACCGGAGATTGAAAATACACGGGGATGGAGAACGGGGAGGGAGAGGATAAAAACGAATTCGACGCGCTCGCGTTAGTTGTTCAAGGAGACTTTCTTTTACGCCAATTCCGCCAAAGGAGAAACATCGTCCCATTACAAAAGGACTTACTCCTGCAATTGTCTATTGACTTTTTCCGCTTTTTCCCGACAACGCGCGTGTATGCCGATATATATAACGAATGCACAACGATTGTCAAGGAGAGCGTGTATCTTATCAATATCATATCACAATTAGAGTTTGGTATCACGTTGCAATATTGAATCGATATAGAGAGAGTCGTATCAATTCCGCGTTATTTCAGCACCATTCGAAATGCTACAGTGAATTACTGATTACAGAATAATGATACGTTATTCTATTTTAGAATAAACTTATCATTAAAAATGAATAATGAGAATTGAAATGAATATTGAGAAGTGGATAATGGCTCGCAACATAATAATTATATAGTAATAATTATAAACATATAATCAAGCGCTGATATTTGACCTGATATTATTGTCCTCAGTCGTTTGAGACATTGAAACATTATTTTATCGAAAAGTCTCGTAGAGAGTAACCAATTGAAAGTATCGATGGCAGGAGACTTCGCGCGCGCGCACACGCATGTGTAGACGTGCTGTGAAACGAATGCGTGCCGTCTGCCAAGATCCCTCTTCACGCACGGCGGCCCGGCGAGGTGATTACACCCCCGTGCCAACTGGATATCGTGCCAGAATCACGGCTTCTGAAGGATTCCGGGAGGTAGCGAGAGCGGGGCGGGCGAAGAAATCGTCAGGACATAAGTAGGGAATTACGCGTGCCGGGGGTGAGTTACGAGGGACGATCGATCCTGAAATATATGTTGCCTGTGTGTAAAAGGTAAGGCCCCGAGACGGCAAATCGGGGGAGTAGCAGAATTTATCGCTCGCATCCGGCCCGGATATCGTCGAAAATAAAGAGTTCGCGCGCTTTGCCACCCGCATGGCCACCGCTCGTGCGAGAAACTTTACGTTGCGTCGCGAATTGTTTGCGACTTTCTTCCTTGCGGACGTAACACAGAAACGCTTGCCGATGATAGATTGTCTTATAATCGATATGCACTTGGAATAATATTTTTAAGTGACAATATATAGAAGCGCTATCCATTATAACTTACGTAACTTATAATGCAAGCAAAGGGAGGAGGAAAGATGGCAGGGTATTCATTTGACAACCAAAGTTTCCCCTGAGAGTTATTTCCTTCGGGATCGAAGTAGTTGCGGATGGGAACACTTCCAAATTGCCGCGTATAAACATTCGACTGGATAATTCGCCGAGGTTTTATTTAAATTTAAATCCGAAAAATCGGTCGGAATAAATCGTGGAGAATTAATATTTCAGACTTGTAAAGAATATTTGATCGATGTAATATCACATTTTCAGCCTCTACGTAGTTACATTTGTGAATAAATTATTGCAAACATGCGATTTTACGCGTAATGCATTTTTGGATTAATTTTGGCATGTTGGTTAAATTTGCCGAAAATTGCGCGATTGCAGTCATTGATTGAATCCCGCAAAAAACGGTAATCGGTTTATTTGTAATCAGCTGTGTATGAAATCTTTCTCTTTGAGATACTTATCGGCAGATGCTCGCTAATGTGCAAAAATCAATTTATTATTCAGATTTAACGACAAGGTACGCGCGTATGAATATATTATAAAATTTATTATTTATCCAGTACGGATTTAAATAAACGGAAATTTTGAATTTAAAAAATGTTTGGAAAAAAATATTGACATTTTTAAGGAGGTCTACCAATATCATATTCACAAATAAATATTACACAAATAATATTATACCTAAGTGAACTATATTCTCTCGGCTTTATGTTTATCGGTTTCCTAGCAGCGTGTTAGTTGCGATAATCGAGAATCGAAATTGCGCGAGGTGTGTACGAAGTAGTTTCGCGCGGTGCAAGATATAGCTGTAAGTACCGTTATCATGTTGCTTTCCCGTTTCCATCGAGATGGCTTCGAGCCATGCCCGTGACACATCTCGCTCCCCCGCTAACGCATTGCGCGAAATTATACGCTCCGTCGTTTACCGGTGTAATTATACGCCTGCCAAACACCGCGAAGTTTCGACGTGCCGAAATTTTGTAACACGTAACTTCACTCGGCAAACTGATTTCGGCCTCCATTCACGGAAGTTGAGCGCCTACGTTAATTGCATTTTGTTTTATTAAATTAATGCACGAGATAACTCACGCCGCCGCATTAAATTAGACTCCTTCGACAATGGCTTCGAAGCCTGGTAATTATCGGACAGCGCGGAAAAAGCGCGGCGACATACGGGTGATAATGAGTATAGAGAACGTGTGTCGATGCGCGACAATAATCGTTCGGTAAATCGGCGGAAAATGTAGAAACTCGTAGCGGGTGTTGTACAGCATTGTCGCTCGCGAGTTTTACTCGTTTAATACATAATTATTTAAATTATATATTCGCACTAGTATAATACATCTTTTTTGTCGCAATCGCAAGATTTTTCCTAACGTTTCCCAAAGATCGCCGGAAATTCGTTAATGTAAAATTTAACATTTCACGCGTGTAATCAGACCTAATATCGGATCGCATAATTTGAAACGCGAAGCTCTTCGTCGGCTCTCAAATTTTCACGCGCCGCGTCGTGCACGGGGCGAGCGCGCAGAATCGAAAATGCAAGCGCCGGTACTCTCCGATTACGATCACGTTAGAAAATATACCGTTTCGCCATGGCAGACGACTCGGTTCTCTTTTTCATTTCTCTTTTTCGTCCCCCTCCCCCCCCCCTCCCTCCCTCGCTTCCCTTTTTTCTGAGAGCATCGATTTATACGCCAGCGTCGGCACGGAAATGTATCGGGCGCTACAGTTCCGCATCCACGTGTTGTCACGCCAAGTGCAATGCGCACGCGATGCAGAAACGCGCGGCAGCCGTAACATTGTTCGCCTCGACGCGGGCTTCGATACCCGCCTGACAAAGGAATTAATCGAATTACATCGACGGGAGAAAGAATATCGGCTTCTGAAATGGGATGCGCGAGCGGTACGGTTTCCACGTCGCGACACAAAATACGCAGTCGCACGGAAATGAATTCTAGTCTTCGTTCATCTGCCGTTTCCCATCGCGTATCAAATGCTACAAATTGCCACAGACAATTTTTTATTGTGCGCATGGGGGCAGTCCGGGAAGGCTGTATTATTTAGCAGCGCGCGGTAGGTGCGAAAATTAATTTCGGTGAAATATCGGACCAGTCTTCAGGCATCTTGTGAAAAAGGTTCGACCGTTTACCTCAATCTACTCTCCACTTTCGTATTACGCGATAATAAAAATATACATATATGCAAATAAAAAAAAATCTTTTTGATCCTGTAATTATATCCTTGGTTTCTATACGCGTTTCTTAGTTTCCTATATTTATACAGACGAAAAGAGGAAGAGAGAAAGAAAGAAAGTAAAGAATCGGGAGGAAAGTAAAAGAGCTTCTCTAGGGAGCAATAGTGGCCAAATTGGGGAATCAATGTGTTACGCGGAAAAACGAAGAACGAAGCACAGCTTCTCGGTAAGGGTGAGTTACCTGGTCCGATAGAGATTCTTCGGCGTCTTTTATTGTAGATTCCTACCACGCGTACGCTTATAAATTCATGCGTAGGTCCATGCTCACAGGATACGCATGCTATAAAGAATAAAAGCTAGATCGACGATCGCAAACGCACTTTAAGAAGAGTGCAGTCTGCGACACGCTTTCACGCTCGTCGCCAAATAATTCAACGGATTGCTTCGTTTCAACTAGAAAGCGTGAAGATGGATATTAATCAAATGATTTCTTTTTCATATATTAGAATATATTTGAATGTGCAATAGCGTGCATCGAATACGTTTAAAATGCGACAAAATTGACGCCAGGAATTAAGAGAGGAAAGTAATGCGAAGAAGGGAGAATATTATGCGATACAGATTTTATAAGTATTATTAATTGGCTTGTATTAATTTTTAATTTTAATTTAATATTTCTGCTGGAGTTTTCCACTTGATAACTGAATACATAGCTTAGTTTTAAATCTTACGATTTTAAATTATATTGTGAAATTTCGACTTATTTCGTTTTACGTCTAAGCAACTGAAATATATTCACTTTGAATACTTCAAAGGTTTTATTTGTAAAAATCTTTTATGGAGAATTCTCTTGTATCTGGAATTTTCACATTTCCTGCTTTGTGTTAAGAATGTGGAACAATTCACGTTCCAATATTCGAATGACTTTTGTTCCTTTAAGAATATTTCTAGTATCTCTGTCCTTTTATATCATTTTAACCATATTTTGTTTGTTGTTACAATAATTTCACGTCGAAATGACAAGTTTGCAGTGAAGATAATAGTAAAATAACAAAGAATTTTTGTTTCCAAGAGTGCCTGCGCTATCTCCCGATCTATTGCTAAAAATCCATTCAGTATCTCTCGCCTGTTATTCTTCTACTTCATCTCTTGACACGTCTGATGTGAATCGATGCATTTTGATTAGAAACTATTTTCACGTGCACTTCGGAGCGAAGCAGCCCCGAGATGCTTGAACTTGGCAGACGAGAAAATGTGTCGTCGAGTGTTTCCTCTGTGAGAGGAAGTCTTGATCATTGATCTGGCTCCTTCTTTTATACTTTGCCCGGGATAGCGCACGGAAGCGTGCACGATGAAATTCGCCGGGGAATGTTATACCAAGCGCGGTCTCGCTGGAAATTGTGTTTCGCTGTTTGTTCTTCCGTCCGTTCGGGAGCTGACATTAATTTAACCTCGTACGAGGTATGTCTAAAAAGTTCCGCCAACGCGAGCGCGAAACAAAGACAGATGACGTTTGCAGAACTGAATTCTTACCTCGCTCAGCCTCGCTGTAACATTTCACAGTATGTGGTACTTGGAAAGAGAAATAATACAAGTGTCAAATAAAAATGTTCCTTTGTATCGCGCACGAATATTGAGCGAATTTAGATCTTATAAACACGCAGATACTCAAAATAATTTTATTCCGTATAATTATTCCGTATAATTCCGCATAATTATTAATTTATGTATTATAAAATAATGGAAAAAGGCAAGTTTATATTTTTTTCTTCAAGATAGCAAGAAGCGTCCAATTTACAAATTCATTATTTAATATCAAGAGTCTCAAAAAGCACTTAATCTTGTCATCAGTTTATCCGTTTTTGGATAATTTAATTAGTTTGAATCGGGACTTTTGTATTTCGTATAAGTAATAAAGTCAGTGGAAGTGTGACATATTCAACAGTTTTATTCTATTTATCGTGTCGTTACAATTTTCTGCTCTCACTTTCTAAACAGACATTCCTAACGAACTGCCGTTTGAAAACATTACACGTACGTTTCAAAAGTACGATACATTATTCGCGTCCTTGGATCTCTTACAGTTTTTCTTCCCTTTCACTTACGTGCTTACTATAATCCCTCACAATATACTATAATTCTCAAAATTGTTTAAATCTTTAGTGATATTAGATCCTACAATTACTCGAATTTGCTTGGAAGTCTTATATCGCGCGTCTTCTCGAGAGACGATGCTCATGGGGAATAAAAAGATTGAAAATGAGATGGCGGGATCGAAAATTGTCGGTTTCGAGATACGACAATGGTCCGTCGGTGAGAACTGGCAATTTCTCAGTTCGGCGAACTGCCTGTGGAAAATTGAGGAACTATTTTCGCGCGTGGTACCGTCACCCCCGTCGCGCACCAATGGTAGCACAATACACCTCCGTCGATTCCGCCACGACCGTGGGCAGGATGTATCGGCGCGATAGCGTCGCTCGCCACTATCGGCGGGACATTTCGTCGACTTTTTTGTTGTATCAGGTGAAATATAGACTCGACACTTTATAGAACATACGCGAATTTAATGACTCCGCAGAGAGCGAGAAGTAATTTTCCGCCGATTTTCCGATCGGACCTTTAGGAGACGCTCGAAGGATATCCGTCGCGTTTGCACTAAATAACTTCGTGAAATGGGGCTCGTAGCGTAGATGAGTCGACGAGTTTAATTCCGATACTTCGGACGGAAGAAACATGTCCTCCTATCGAAACAGGACAGGCGGCTAGCAATCTTGAAAAATTACACACATCTGACTGATTTTTAAAATAGAGCAATATATTGTCTTTAGAAATAAATTTAGTATATTCTGCAGCTATATCTTTTTTTTTTTAACCTTTAATTCTCGCGTTGAAAATATTTCTGACTTTTCAATATTCGAGAAGCATTTTTAATTAAAGTTAATGAATTAATGCAACACTTTATACAGTCTCACACGTACATTTTATTAATAATAAGATGCTTTCTTACGAGCTGTTCGGGCTGGATCGTAGTTTCCACCCTATAGGTGGTGAAGCTATCGTGTCGTTTTGCAACAGACCGTATACGCGACGTACATGCGCGTCACGACATTTGGCAATTACCTCGGCATGTACGAGCACTCGATACGCGCTGTATGACGTCGCCCGGTGTGCCCGTGCGAATACTCGTGCGGGAGGACAAGCCATAAACGGTATAAGCGGCAACGAGCGGCGCACTAAAACGCGTCCCGAGACGCGTTTCGACTGTTGAACATCTAATGCATCGGGAGTTGCCTAGCAGGATCGGGACGGACTCCGGAGAGTACGCGTACACTTTAACGTATTAGAACGTATCCCCACGGTGAATATTGAGACATCTGTCATTTTATTTAATAATAAATCGAATACGTGCGACACTGCGTGTACTTTTGTTTTCTTTAATTTTCATTTCACCCGACACTGGGAGGCGCCAGAGAGAATAAATGGGAAGAACTGTGAACTGTACGGGGACAGCTCGCGCGTTGTCAGAACGTACCCGGAGGACGTCAGCCTCCCCTTTTCATTGCCTTGCAATGGTGCCTGAGCTGTTTAGCTAGCATGCCACTGCATCGCCCTGCGGGGGCAGCAAATACACGCATCGGCGCATATTTCGCGGAAACGCTTTGGCGCTTTCGTGCGTTGCCGACGAGCGTGTATACATTAAACGAACGATACCATCGGCCGTGTAATATTTGCTTCGGGCTTTCTCGTTTCCCCATTATCGCCGTCGAGTCCCCGTCGCACGTTGTGGCAGGGGCTGTCGCTTTCGATCGCTTCAACGATTGTGATTTGCGCCATCGCTGCCACCGCCACCGGCCCGGTCGCGCCCCGGCACTGTTATGCGCGCGTAACCAACGATCTGTTTATCTGTTATTTTCCTGCCCGATAGTCCGCAAACTAATTTCAGCAGAACGAATGAAGCAGTGTGCACACTTCTCCGATCGTCGATCTATCGTCAATGACGCTTCATTTTCTCTTCGGTGTATTTACCGAATCCTCAATTCACCTAGCTGTCGCGCGCGTTCCTGAAGGAATTAATAACGCGAGTACGAGTATAAATTATCGGATGACATCCGGTGCGCGCTTGGCGCAGGTAAAACGAAAGTTGGGACGGCAGGTAGGACGGGGGCGGCGCAAAAGCGAAAGGACTAGAGAGGTGGAACGGTTTCGTTCCGTTGAAATTATGTCCTTCCGCTCCGTGCGGAATCTCGCCGCCTCGGCGGGATCGGGATAGCTCGGGGTAGCAGGCGCGATTTAATTAAGATACGAACAATCCGGGACGCGAAGGAGGCCGCGCCGGTGCACGCTCGATGGAAATATCGGAAAATATGAGGATCGTGCCGGCGACGCCTTCGTCACCGCGTCTGCAGTTTTCCAACGGCGCGCAGTTACTGGCATCGCATAATAATAACGGGCATTCCCAGGATTGCAGTGATGATACTCGTCGATAATTAAGTCGCGGGCTGCGGCTAGTTTGTGCAGGTTTCGCGGAAGGATCTGCGATCGCTATCTGCGAACGCGTGCATGCGGAAGTGAGAAATTTCGTGGCGATTGATCGGTCGCTATTATATGCCATCATGTCGAATTGCGTGTATCGGGGATATACCGTGCTGGAATTTAAGCGAGATTCGTAGCGAAATGCGTGTGCACGCGTAAAACGAAGAGAAAACAAAGAAAAATATTAACTTTACGATATTATCTTTCTCTCTCTCTCTCTCTCTCTCTCTCTCTCTCTTTCTCTCTCTCTCTCTCTCTCGTTCGTAAAACATTGTACTTTTAATACTAACTATTTTATGGTGTGTTGTTTCAGTTGGCGCGATGTACGTGTGTATGCTGTACGCTATACTCTTTTTGAAGTTATGGTCGTACATACAAGTGAACATGTGGTGCCGTTTGGGCAGCCGAAAGAAAAGCACGCAAGGCAGAATGAGACGTCAGCTGTCTTATAATAATCTTCAGTGTAAGTATAAAATAAACGCAGCAATATAATTTCTCCATGGCTTATTGATCCAATATTTCGCATATTTTATGCATATCCATTCGCATAATAAACAATCGACACTATATACATTTACTATGCAGCGCACACGCGATGCGATGTATCACACGATTCTATTTTTATATATGAAACGGAACGAAGAACAAAAAAAAAAGAGAAATATTTTCGTCGCGTACTCAGTTTATGATTTACTTTATACCACTTCATACCATCCGCGCGTGATCCACTGCCAAAAACTAAAAATGGCCACGCACGCGTATATATCAGTTCCGACGCACGAATGACTATTTTTTACGTAGCGCGTTGCACGCCATGATTTTTTTCGTTTTTTTTTTTACGATATTACGACGCTGTAATACGGTCTCATCGATGCCGGTGGAGTCATACGGTAACGGATGGAATTTCGTTCCGGATGGAAGCCGACCGGCGTAAATCTTCGTCGTTACGCGCGTCGATGTGCATATGCGCTTTACAGATAATGCACACACGTTCAAATAGTGCAAACACGTCCTACGAATCGGTAATCCACTGCACTCGCGGTATTTGCCCACTCCTGAAGGCGCGTCGTGGCGTACCGCACACGTGTATGCGATCCGCTTACGTGTGTGTGTGTGTGCACGTGTGTGTCTGATTGTAAGAGGTACGCTTGTACCTCTTGTGTACGCACACGATGCAAAGGGGGAAAATAATTTCCACGCAATTTAAACTCTGCCGAACGGACGTGCCTATGTTTCCGGACGCGCCGTGGTATATCGATTATTCCGTACCTGACCGGCAAAGTCAAATTATACGGTCCTTCCCCCCTTCCCCTCCTCTCCAATAAACTCACACACCCCACGCGCAGTATTAACCCTTTCTCCCTGCCGGCAGTCGTATAGCGATGGTAAAACGTCGAATCAGTGCGTTTGCACTTTTAATCATGATTGCGCAATCGTTCCACACGCCATGACATGGCAAAGTTGATTGGTACGTATGTCGATCACTGTATGAATCCCGATCGCGTTCAGGCGAATGCGCGATGATTTACACGACAAAATTGTTTTATACCGAAAGAGCCGCGTCAGGAATACTCGAATCATTAAAATTAAGAATTATTAAAAATTGTCGACTTTTTTCCTATTTGCTCCCAAGTGATTTCGAAAGATGAAAAATTGTTTATTAGACTTTCGAGCATGAGACAAAGCAATTTTCTGAGTGGCCTTGCGTGTTCATGTACACGCTCAGTGCTGCCGATTACAAAAATATACGAGCGCGCGATAAGCAAGGTAAAATTCACGCTTCATCGGAGCGAGAATTTTCTGCGAGGCGATGAACAATTTCCAACTTTCCTCTAGATTTGGCGCTCGAACGGCGTTCAGGGACTCCCCCCCCCTCCCCACGCTACGTTTTGCACCGCGAAAATTAAGATGGATATTCCTCGATATGGACATCGGCGTACTCGCGTTCGGCGCGTTTCGCTCGCAGCTAATTAGCCCGTTATCCGCTCGACCGACCCGAGCCGTTCACTCCGGCCGGAGAGCGTCCTAATTACGGTGCAAAAAGAGTGACGTAGCTTGATATAATTATCGAAACCCCGTGTTCGCGCGACACCTCGACGCTCGCCGGCTCATCGCGAGGCGACGCGATGGCGACCGGCCGATCGATCGATAGACAAATGCAATCGACAAAAGCCCGCCTCGGGACTCCGTTATTACGGCCACGAGTCCGTGTAATCTAGCGCGCGCACGGACGCCGTGTAATTTTCGCCCTCTCCACCTAACTCGGACTTCTATGCCACGTCGTATTATTACGTCCTGTAATGACGACGTAGACGACCAGCCGCGGAGCCTGTAACGTAGACCCATGTATGTATCACGTAAGGTGGTGCACCTTTCGCGTTTTTGTTCGTCACGGCTCGATCGATCATGCAAGAAATGAAGCTTCTCATAGTCGCCTGCTCCAGGAAGAAGCCGTATAACATTTCTTTTGCTAATGTCTATATAGAGGTAGGCCTTATGCTTCAAATCTTACTTTAATATGTATTATATACTTTCATAAATACATCTTATACTTCAAATAAAGAATTTTTTTTTAAGTCCGAGCCAAGATTTTTCATAATAATGTATTATGTAGTAACTTTTAGTGATTGGAAACTTGCGCATTCAGTACAATAACTGCATGCCTGAGTAAATGCCATTTGGAGAGTTAGTAAAGCAAACTGAAATAAATGGAAAGGAATCAGTATTTAATTTAAACGTGTACTTTTTGATTTGGAGCAAAAGTGTCGATGTCGATGTCGTCTTAGATCCGCGTGCCGTCGAGGATGCGAGACAATTTACGAGTCTACGGAATTGCGTGGTCAAAGATCGCAGGCAATCGTATCGATTGGTGAAAGCTTCTTCTTCTTCTTCTTCTTCTTCTTCTTCTTCTTCTTCTTCGGTGGCGTCGGTGCTTAATTTGTGAGATTTCTCGTTCGAACGGCGTTCTCGTAAGGATGCTGCCTCTTCTGTCGCCTGTGCTACCTCTGCCCTTCGATATCGATTCCTTTTTTCACCGTTCTTCGCCCACCGCGCCAGTTTCGAGATATATGAACGAGGGTGGTCTTAAGCGCGAGGCATCCCTTGGCACAAAGACGAAATTACGTCGGCCCTCGAGACGCCCTCGGGCCGAGATTGAAAAAAATAGAAATTACACCCGTCGCGAACGGAAGCCCGCTCGATCCCGTCCCGTCGCGTCCCCATGAGATTTAACCCCCTCCGACGAGCACGATCCCCGACCTTCTTCCATCCTTCTGCGGCCATCCACGGACGTGATAGGAGCCACTAAGGAGATCTTGAGAGCGCAGATAGGCGGATCTTAGGCAATCGCAGAAACGCAAGGTTGACCTTCGGTCAACGTAAAAAATTCCCGCACATTCTTTATCCTTCCTGCTGGATATTACCTCCTATTTTAAGGAGAAGTTTGAAAAAAATATTTGAAACCAGATCTAAATGTACGAATATTATATTATATTATATTACATTGTATCATTTATTACATACGTTCAGGTTCTGCAGTACAAAATGTAATGATGAATGAAAGAATGTGATCCGAAGTGTGACCAAGTGTTTGAAGACATGATTTGATTATTTAGTTGATGATTTTGGTTTATGCAACGTGTATATAATTATTGCTGCGTATTATGCGTCGTTGCTAATGGTATGGCACTCTAATATATAAAGCCTTATGATGCAGCTGAGTCACTTCTCGTACTGCGAGATAAGGAACGTCATGCCCCGTCAAGAATATGTCAACGAACGTCGAGACAAAGTCTGCCTCGCTATAAACAAACCAAGAGCCTGGAATATCCTGCCGACTGTTCCGTTAACATAATTACCGAGTCAAATGAATCAGGTGGCGCTAAGAATGAATAAACTCGATTATGTTTTACTCTGAAAATGCGGTTACACATAAACCGTAGATAAACTAAAATTTAACTGATGCACCGTTTATCGAGTATAAAAATGCTTTAAATTGTATTATTTTATTTAACCGATTTAACGGAATTAAAAAGCTTTTTATTAAACGATTAATACACATAGCGCTATTAGAAACTGAGCAATATTAGCAGATGATATGTAATTTTACGTGTAAATGAAAATCGGTAAAAGATTTGAGCATTTATATAATTGATCAACTGGAAATGCTCCGAATAAATACAAGCAGTTTGTGCAAACTGAACTGCAGAGAGTGGTTTTTAATTAATAATCCGCCGGCGGAGGGTTTACTGGCCAAAGATCACAGGCTCGATCAAACGAATTTACATGGAATATTAACGAATCATTAAACCGTTCCCGAGTGCTTCTGCGTGATCGTGCACTCGTTAATTTCGTATATTTGACCGTTCTCCGAAATCACGTTGCAATTTCGTTATTTCTACCGTCAAACGTACATCGTGAGAGTCGTGACGTGCTTCATTCAAGATCGTTCTCTCTGCGCTCGTATTAATTATTTGCAACTTCCTCGTAATTATTTTTATATAGGAATGTAAACATAAAATTATATTACAGCAGATATGAAAATGTACTGTCAATTATAATTAGTGGCGATTACGATTCTTCCCCGTTTTGTGTTTTCTACGACGCCCAGAGAATTTACGGTTTTCCAATAAACAGTTGAACAGATGACTGACATGCGTCTTGCCGACAATTTTGCAGAATGTAAATATAAAATTACTATAATATGAATATAAAATTGTACTGTCAATTATAATTATTGGCGATTGATTCTTTCCCGTTTTTTTACATCGCCCGGCGAATTTACGATTTCCCGTAAACAATTTCACATCAGATAACTGATATGCGTCGCGACGTCTTGCCGACGATTTTGCCGTAACAGAAACTTCACCTTCTCGCATGACGATCCCGAACGGGAAAGAAAAAAAAGCACGCGCTACGTTTATTTCGCTATTCCAGAGCAAGAAAGAGAGAGAGAGAGAGAGAGAGAGGGGGGGGGAGGGGAAGAGTGGGATACGACAGAGTAAAAAGAGGCGCGAGGAATTTAATTTGGTCGAATTCTTCTACATTTATTACGAGGGTTTGCGCAGAACGACGCCTGTAGTCGTTCGTCGACATGGACGTCGATCGGGCGTCGCGTGAGCGGGCCGCGACTAGCACAAACTCTGGCGTCGCGACGCTGTCGAGTTCGAGCGGCGATGCAGCGCGGCACCCGGCGCAACCTGGGCTTATTTGAATTCCAGATTGGATTATTCATCGGATTTGGATAATTGAGGGGATTCTATCAGTTACTGGTTCGGGTGTCGGGGTGGGATTAGACGTGCAGATGGGAATCCGCGCGCCTAGCGCAACGCCGAGAAATTCCGAGGTTTCCGGCCGAACGGATCGCGCGAGCGAATCAGTTTCGTTGCTTAAGGAGTGGGCCTGAGAGACTCGAGAAGCGATCGTACAAAGGGAGAGATACAATCGTGAAACTCTCAGGAATTCTCTAAAAGCTTTCATTTTAATTTTACAAATTAGGATCGAGCGAGCATTTAAAACGTTAATGTTGCGAACATTTATTTTTATATTATAATTAGACTCTTTATATTATTAATAGACTGTTTTAATATTTTCCACGATTTTTATCTTTCAACCTTTCCTTCGGAAGCAAGAGTTTCTCTAAATACATTTTTATGTTATCTTTTTATTAGATCTTACATCTTTCTATGACACTTTGCCGACTAGGTGCTGCATATCTATTTACGAAAGGCAATCCTTTTAGTAAAAATAAATAACATTGAAAAATATATTTTCCTTTACAATGTCACGGTTATTTCATTGATTTCCAATTAATACGATCGTAACAGCAGTAAAACGCGAGCTAATAAAATACGATCTATCTGTTGTAGCTTCCGGTATTCAACAGAATACAAATGACGTCACCGATTTTGAGCACGAGATGACCGACCGCGGGAATGCACTGTATCCTGTACAATATCCTGACAATTTAAACTTCGGCGATCTTTATTACTATATATTGGCGCCCACTTTGTGCTACGAATTGAATTTTCCCAGAACACAGCGGATCCGAAAAAGGTGAGTGAACGATTTGCAATTTTCGTACTTTAGCATGAATTTGAGCTATATTTGTGATTTCTGTCGAAAACAGAGTTTCCACCTGTATTTTCTATGAGAGATAATCTATGAGAGACTAAGATTATACCCACCTATTATAGTTTTTTTGATAATCATAGTTGTTTGTATTTTGAGATTGATAACGGGAATAGAAATAGCTTTTATAATTGAGACATTCTCGTCTCGACCGAAATTGACTGGGATATTTTCAAAACCTGAAGATTCAGAAAAACACGAGCGTTCTAAACGAGTAATTTTTAGAATAATGAGTTCCTCAGTTATTCTTAAATGGATTTTTTCCATTTGACTTTTTGAAGCGACCTTGTTTCGGTTTACACATGTCTCGAGAATATCACCAGTTCACGTCGATCGGAAAACGAGTCAAGTGGAAACTTGATATTGTCTGAGTTCGGTCGCGCGAGCGCATACATTGCGTGAGGTGTATAAATCCGTGTTTGCTCTCAGATTTCTCGTATAGATTTCGCCATAGCATGGCATATCCCCGCGATTCTCCCTCACGTCTTATTTTCTTTCCGTAAAGAATGTCAACAAATGTCGAAGTCGCCGGTTTACGAAACTCAGATTCCAGCGAATGAATTTTGTTCTGAGAAGAAAATTTTGAGGGGATAAGAGAATTCTTACTTTGTCCCCGATTTTATCGAGAACATGAATTATTCGTTGTGAGTCGAAATTGGACGGAGTTTCCGTGAGATTCTATTTTAGAACTCTACTCTCGTTTAAGAAATTTGATTTGAATTTATTTTTAATGTGCCATTTGTGTGAATAATAATTTAATCACGCGAATGTACGCAAGGAATTTTCATGAATCAATGAAGAGATTCTTTGCTAATTCCTAACTTCCATGTGTATAATATATTTAATAATAATGTTTTACAATACCGCAAAAGTGCATGTAAATTATTAATAAAATTATTATTAATAAAATGTGAAATTATTATAGGATATTTTAATAAGGAATTTAACATTAAATATCTTCATTAAATATCTTCATAAATAATTTATTTAATGTATGCGTATAAAATTTTAATCTGGATTACCCATTTAATATTACATGTTCTGAATACTCTATCTTGAAAGATTGTATATGATAATTATTGGTTGAATCGAACTTAACAAATTGAATCGTCGCACACTTAGTATTTTTTTTCCAAGTTTGTGTTTTTGGCTGTATCGTCGTATTCGTACCGTTTTCATTGTGCGCTTTCTCTTTCTCTGCATCGTCTTCCGATGCAGCCGCGTTCGTCGAAAAGTGCATCTAGACTTTACTTGTCGCCGGCAGTTTGCTGAAAACGAAAACTCGCGCGGACGACATACCGTCGAATGGGAACGTCGTTTCACGCGATAGCACTCAAAAGTCGTATTTCCGATTTTTCGAGAAGCGGTTTATGGTCGAGAGTGCGGTTGGGGAGGGTAACGAGAACGCGGAGGTAGAAATTCATGGAGCCGGCCGGAAATCGGTTTGCGCCGTCGATAAAATCTGAGAGCAAATAGATGTGTACCAGTATAATGATCAATGTAATAGAATCACGTAGAAGCGAATTAGTTCGGACGGTCGATAAATCCGATAAAAGATATATCTTCCCATTCGCTGTAATATACGTTGCACGAATGTACATTCAGTTGCCAAAAGACAAAGTGTTACTTTTTTTTAAATTAGAACCGTATATGTATATTCCATTGTTAAAATATACAATTTAGAATCATACTGGCTACAATTTAGAATCATACACACTTACAAATTTTGCATTTAATAAGCTTTAAATGTTATTAAAATTAAATTATTATTGATAATTTCATTTGAAATAATTATGTTAAACTTAAAATCATACTTTTTATTAAGACAGAATATTTTGTACAACTATTTAATTTATTTAATATAACTTTCAGGTTCCTTATAAAACGGATATTGGAAGTCCTCGTAGGATGCCAAGTTGTGATGTCACTTTTCCAACAATGGATGATACCTTCCGTTAAGAATTCATTAATCCCTTTCAGCGTGAGTATTTTATATATTTATATTGCGTTATTTATGACATTTTCGAACAATGTTTTTTTCGACTCCTAAATTTAAATCATCACTAAATCGGCTTAAACCTGCGATGTTAGAATACCATTTTATATTTAGAAAAATCTTTTCGATAAATCAATTTTGTTTGGAGCACAGCACATTGTTCATCTTATTATTTAACCTTTATTCTCGAACAATGTGGATAATGATCTATTGATGTTTCGAACGATATCTCCTGCTTTATTATGAAAGCTAATTATTTATCGCGCTGGTCATAAATAAGTCGGGCTAACCACGGGAGCGAAACAGGACTGGTAAGATAGGGGCCGAGAGACGAGCTGAAGTGTAATTTGGTTTCGCCAAATAGGTACGATCAATCTTTCGAGTAATACTCTCGCCCGGAAATTCGATACACACAAATATACGGCAAATTCTGCGCTGTATACCCCCGAACAAACAGGTATCCACCCCGCGCGCTACCGAATTCCCTCGCGATAAAATACGCAGGAAAAAGGGAGCTGTCGCATGCGCCGCAGTTGCAGTAATATTGTTGCAAGTTACACCTGTAGGCAATATATCCGTCTGTGACATAACGTTGCATAATATCACGAGCGCGATGTAAATTGTATTTCTTAAAATGCTAAACAGATGCGAATGGAGGGAAACTAAGGGTTTCAGCGACACGTACAAAGTATATTTTTTATCGCTTATACTCGCCCGAAGGTGTGTGCCACAGATATATTTCACGATGTTAATAACTTCGTCGCGAGAATTCGCAGTGTCTCCATCCGTCGAGAGGCAACAAAACATTTACAGCGGAAACGGTATATAGCCAATTTATTTTCGTGACGGTACGCGCGCGGTGGCAGTCCCGATAAAAATAAGCGAAAGTGAGATGAAGAAGCGAAGTACAGCGCGTCAGCGGCATGTCGTTTTATCCGTTTGCGCCGCAATAATGCTCGAGGCATGCCATCAGTTTTTATCTCACACAGAGTTAAATCCTCCGCCTTGATTTGGCAGTTATATTTAATGCCTCGGGAGGATGACACGAGCGGTATTTTCGCTGCAAATATCCCACGCTATACCACTTGCAGCTGGACGATGTCCCGTCGGTGTGATAAAGGTTAAATACATTCGCGAAATCTACAATTATCACCGGTCATTTATTGCGAGTTTCGTCGCTTTTCAACGACGTCCTAATTTTGCTCAAATATCTCGGATTAAATCTTCAACCCTTTCTTCAATATTCGCGCGCAAAACTGACCAAAACCTGCGCCAGCGAGTTTATCTGTATTATATAATAATTATTTTCTTTCTGACTATAGGGACAAAATAAAAAAAAAACCATATAGAGAAATATTTTTTTCTTTTTTCCTTTATTTTAAGCAATAAGTTATAATTATAATATTATTTAACACATTTCATATTAAACAGAAAATTCTCCCCCCCCCTCTCTCTTTCTCTATCTTTGTGACAGGATTTTTATTACATTTTTCTGACAGATAATGAAAATGTAGCATGCACGAAATTAATTTAAAAAATTCATATACGAGAAAAGGCAGTTAATTAGCCAATCATCAATTGCTGCCGATGAGATGTAATAAACGAACCGCTTAATTAAATAAGCTGTATCGATAGTGGGATAGGTAGGGGGGCCAATTTAAAGCACCAATTAGAGGAGTAGCGGAGAGAGCGCGTATAGTATTGATATTTATATATACTTTTAATTCCGTTCGGATAGCTTTGATCGCACGATAACGAGGGATGCGTGGATGTGTGCCGGAACGACGGGAATTTTGTATTGTGTGCTCGTGAGAGGCCCGCGGATTTAAATGGGACCTTTTACGTGGCTGGGCTTAACCGCAACTGATCCGTGACGGGCGCGTTCGCGGTTTACCAGCTACGCCCATATTTCCTATACATAATGCTATCGAAAATCCGGATCTTGCCATCGATCCCGCTGGAGCTACTAATAATTCAGCCATTCAGATTAATGCCGACTGCAGTGTGTTTCGGGTAAAATTGCAAAAAAAATTCCTACGCGCGCAAACGCGGTCTGTATATCCGATGAATAATCGGAGTCGGCAATGTTTACCGTATGTTTACTGCACTTCTTTTATTGGGAGTTTTATACGATACAGAAGCTGGTAGGGTAAATCGAAAGACGATTAATTTTTGATTAAATTTAATCAATCCAGGATGCTTTCTGATTTGCAATTATTTGTGCAAATACAATCAAACAAGTTAACAAAGCGCGGATCGCAAACAAATGTAAACGCTTAAAGCATATTCAGACCGGAAATTTCAATTTTAGCTTTCAGCGTGATTAAAAATTAATTAAGGTGTTTCGCATACATCTCGCATAATTAAAATAGCTATAATAAAACAAATATATACACGGATATGTCAATAACGTTTTCATCTGTTAGTTTGTACAAGCGTAATTAACAAATAACATTATATATATATTTTTTTTTAGTAAAACGCGCTCGTATCATTATCGGAGGATAATCTCTTTGATGCGCCTATTGTCGATTCGGGAATACTGCGTGTTCACGTATTATTTACAGTCGGATGCATTGTTATACAGAGAGACTGTTCCTTTCCATAACGGCGCTAATCGGTACCCTCCGCATATTTGCGATGAGGCAATCCAACAGCGGGCGTGTTTCCTCCTTGACGTCCCTCGCCGCGTTTCGGCGCAGGATTATTAAGCGTTTCTATCGTCTCGAGAATCGGGATCGACGCGAGCCACTCGGCGGGAAACCCGGTCCTGGGAAATCCGGCCGCATGATTTCGCGCCGCGGACAAATTGCTTCTGCAAATCGTTTGACGCCCCCTCCCCCGCCTGCTCTATCCGCTTCTCCCTCGTCCTCCCTTCATTTTCCAAAGAGACTCGAAGGAGAAACGCTTTGCCCGGACGCACGCCAGAAATACCGTGTGGAAATACCGAGGCGACGGCGGCGGCGGTTCCCTCCGTCTTCTCACCCTCCCTCCCGGTGACGGTGGCATTCGAGATCGCGGTATCGACCGAACGCAAAGTAATTGCCACTGCAGCTAGTTGCAGGGGAGTTAATGTCGCGATAGGGGCCACGCGGACGACAAGCTATCCCTTCGACCGTTTCGATCCGCCTCCAGGTTCGATCGCTTCGGCGCGCTCGTACCACGCGCCATTCTTTTCTTCGTTCGGCGACAAATTGGATCTGATAATTGCGAGTCGCGATTACGACAGTCACGTCGTCGATCGGGCGTCTCCAGCTGGCGCTGAGAGACGAGCGCTCTCCGCTTCCCTCGATTTAGCACGGCGCGGTCTATCACTGTCGCTTGACGCGGATGTCGAGGCGGGAGACGACGAGGAAGGAGACGCCGAGCGGGGGGAAATTGTGAGATTAAGAAATCTACGTGGATATTGCTTTCGCCGGATCGCGAGTCGCGGAGGGAGAAAATTGATAACTGCGGATGATGCTTGTCGGAGGGTAATCACTTTTTACTGGCGTGCTCCAGGCTGAGCCTCGTTATTCTTACAGGGCGGAATGAATGGATAAGAAGGTCGGCACGGGCCGCGCCGCGCCGCGCGCGACCGGAAATCCTCGCGATTTCCTCTGGCAAGTGGGCGATTAACCCCTCCAGCGCGCTGAGAAATCCATCGTGCTTGCGCTTGCTTAGTGACAGTCTGTGCTTCTGCACGAATAATTTTTCGCGAATAATATCTCGCTCGCTTCAATTACGCTGTCCGTCTCTTACTTAGCTTTTGCTTACCACTCCCGTTTCTACATTGTTTCTTACCAATTCGTTTAATCTTTTTATTTTTGACTAACGTCTTATAGATTTGTTTTAATACCGTAAATGCGATCTGTCATGCGATTCAACGATGCTATTTATCACGAATGATTATTATGTCACGAAAATACAAAGAAACTACCGCTTCTCCGTGGCTTTTGCCTATGGAATTGTGCGGCATTTCGCTTTGCGGATCGATTGAACGATCGAGGAGGAGTGGTGGAGAGGGTGCAGCGTGCTTTGGCT
The DNA here is from genome assembly GCF_000956235.1 of Wasmannia auropunctata. NCBI lineage: Eukaryota > Metazoa > Arthropoda > Insecta > Hymenoptera > Formicidae > Wasmannia > Wasmannia auropunctata. Next base: position 1,842,370 of record NW_012026890.1, read on the forward strand.
TATCGGCTCACGGCGTAGCTGCAGCTTAAAGGGATGAGCGTTTAAAGGATTTTCGGGAGTGCGTCGCAAGTGGTTACTGCCTCGAGAAGCATGCGGCTTTATAGTGGTTACGACGGAACATATGAAACGTATGAAACGTCGTATCGATTTTCTAATCGCATAATACGCGCTATGCTCTCACGTGTACATATTTAATTTAAATTTTGTGTAATAATATTGCACATAATTACATTTTACAGTATAATTTAATTACTTATAGATTCTATGACATTTTTTAAAAATATAAAGGCAGTGGAAGGTGAGAAAGGAGAGAAGGGATTTTTCGAGAAATGTAACTCTTCGAGAAAAAATTTTGTATAGAAAATTCACTAATGACCATTTTTAAATGGATCGTATTTTAGAAAAATCTACGCGCGAATTTAATATTCTTTTATCTCTCTATTTTCTTCTGTGTATCTAATCTCGCTAAGGTACAAGGGTCAAGACGAATTGGGAAAAGTTGCACGGCATGCACGACGTTCGCCTATTGCTCATTTTTCCTTCCGTCGGCAGGATTCCAGATACTTGACCAACGTTGTCGAGGCGGAATTCGCGGAATACCAGAGGGCCGGAGGGTCGCACCTTCTTGTATCGAAGTCGCCGATATGCGTTCGCCGGCCGGACGAAAGTCCCCGCTCCGAGTTATGACGCTGCAAAAATTCTTCCGATCCGCCGCGATAGGCAGAGTAAAAAGAAAATGCCGTTGAGGCGGCGGCTAACAAGTAAAATCGCTGGTGAGACTGCACGTGACTCACAAGAATCGGATTTTCACGAGGGAGCGCGATCTCGTGTGCTTTTCGCCTCGGTCTTCTTTTAAGCCTCGAAGAGATTGTGCGAGTGGATTTCGCGTTTTAATTTAAGCTTCTTCGTCAACATTTCAATATATTAAATTCTAGGGATTTCGTACTTCTTCGACTAATATTTTTCTTGCATTTTCGTTAAAATCTGTATCTACGTAGAAACTTTTGAATTTTGATGCTGTATAATCCATTTTCGACTAACTACATCGTCGGATCCAGACTTCAGTGTTGTTCCAAAGTAGTTTGGAAATCCGCTCGCTGGACGTTATTACAACCGGCCGCTTAACGTATAACGACGAACGGCGGAACGTGCTCGCTAAAAGATCGAAAAGCGAGGGGTGAAGTTTTATTGCCAGCGTATCTTTGCCGGGAGACGAAGAATCTCGGGTGGTATTTCTTCGACTTTTAACTGACGGCGAAAAGCGGACGCGAGTTGTATTTCGAATATCTCACAGAAACATTTCAATCTTGCAACGTTTCTGATCAAACATGGCGCGAAGGAACTGAGATCTTTGGAAGAAAGAGAGAGAGAGAGAGAGAGAGAGAGAGAGAGAGAGAGAGAGAGAGAGAAAGACTCGATCGTCTTGGACTTTCGCGAAAATTGTTGCGGCCCCACGAGCAAGTTATTGTTTTATTTTTTTCTACCTGTTTGTCGCGTTAGAAAGAGAGAGAGAGAGAGAGAGAGAGAGAATGGGAGGAAGAGACTGCAGGCGGTATTTACTCGACTGCTAACTAGTACCAGAAGACGTTAGTGAGTAGAGAACAGCGAGGATAGTTGTCCGCGGAGCCTCCTTTTTGCCGGCACGAAACACTTAAGACCACGTCGAGTGCCTTTTAATCCTATTTGTCTTCCGCTGCGCTCCAGTAGCGTAGTCTGGAAGTGCGACTCTGGAAGTTGTCAGATCGAAGTAAATATTTTGGTTGCCTTCGGTAAGGAGTAGTCGAGTTGAATTCTAAGGCATAACTCCGGAACGTTAATTCGCCGAAAAATAGGCTTTCCGCGTAATGATCGCAGGAACACGACGGAAATTTATTTGACAATATTAAAAGCATCTTTTAAAATATTCTTTGTCTTTACTATATTTTTAGATGCATTTAATATTATTAAATATTGTAAGACAAACATGAAGTTTAAGTCTTAAAAAAAAAAATGTTTCGGCGTCCACAAGCAAATGCTTGGTCAAATATCTCGATTACATTCTATTTAATTTATTTTAGTCACAATACTTGATTATTGTAATTACATTATCCAAGTCTCATGTAACATCTTTCAACGCCGTCTTGACTTGTTTTCGTAATCTCTGGCTAATATCAATAAGAACTTTATTAAAATATTGAAATATTGATATGGAAAACTGACTGGTTTAGAAAAACTTCCGCGAATCTCCTGATCGTCTCGCATTTGTCTCGCTCGTAAAATCTCCATTAAGCATCTACGACGTGCGTGCGTGATAAAGGATCGGCTCTTCGGCCAAAGGGTGGCGCGATGTCTGCACAAGTACCTCTCGTTCGCCACGCCATTGTCGGCCGGCCGGGCATTCGATTCGACTGGAGCGAATTCCTAGTATCTCGAGGACTCTTCCCGAGGCAGGACAAGATGTTCGTGGATGCAAAGCCGTAAATCTCTCGGTGCTAATTGAAACGACGACGCGCGAAGAAAACGACTGGCGGCGATGAGAGGATCGGGATGAGGTCGCGTCTCGTTTCCTCGACAGCACGACGGGCGAGGAAATTTTTTTTCACTTTTCCCTTCCCTACCCGCGTTTTTTTTTCTTCCTTTTTTCCATCCTCTCTCGCATTCCGGAGTTTCGCAACGTATATATTCGTTGAAGTGCCACGAGCGGCGTTCGGTTTCATACTAGCTGCAAAAAGGATGACAACGTTCGTCTGTATCACCGTCGAATAAAGATGACGGGTGGGAGGAAAGTGTTGCGAAAAAGAATTTCTTGCATCAATTCGTTGTAGCTTTTCAACTTTGTGGCGGTTTTAAATATATCGGCAGATATCTTCTTGCGTTTAACGCGCGCCTCACCAACTTTAATTTATTAACATTCAACAGATATGTTTTTGACATTTTTGCGCTCTTGAGACGTATTCAATTTATTATACATATATTTGTACGCCAGTAAATTTCTATGAAAAAAGTATTGTTTTTGACGACACGTATGAGAATCACAATGCATAGTTGAAAAGCTCTGTGCTCTTTCTTTTCGCGCGCCCTTACTCTTCGTCCAAAGATCAATCCTTTGATCGACCGCGTTGCACAAACGCAGCGGAAACAGGAAGGATAAAGAGTACGATGAAGAAATGGAATAAGGGAAGGAAAAGAGAGAAATGTGGCTCGGATATCTACGTGAGACGTTTCGGACGTGATCGCCCGGAGGTAAATCTACCCCGCTTTTATTTTCGATCCCTTGAATGCCCTTCACTTTCCCCTTCTTTCGTTTGCATCTCGAGTGGCTGCTATTCATTCGCGAAGGCTCTCTCGAAGCCACCGGAGCACCCTCGTAATCTCCGGGTTGGAATGCAATCATTTGGGATGTGCCGTGATTCCACGAGAATACAAATTCAACCGGCTCGTTTCTCCTTCCGGAGCGCCCAAGCGTGAGCGATCTCATATTTGATAATGGCGCCTTGGATTTTTTTTTTTTCATTAACGTCTTGTCTCTTTGCTTCTGCGTCCTCCAAATCCTTTTTATCACCGGTATTCTCTTAAGGAGCTTCTTTTAATCGTTCAATTACACGCAGGAAGGCCGGGTTTTACAGCAGATGCGCGCGGCGCAAGCCGAGCTCGCCACTTGCCCCAGGTCGTAATTATCAGGCCGCGTAACGTATCGTGCCTCATTAAACCGAGCTGTAAAGTTGGCGCTAAGGAAACATGAAATCCTCGTTGGGACAACTTGTTGCTGTCGTAAAAAAATCATTTTCTTCGGGACGTAAGCGCTCGTTTACGATATAGTCTTTAAACTTTAGTGCCACTCGCTTGAATCGCGAGTTCTTTCACACAAGCTCAATTCGTCGCAATTATTCTCCAGGTTTCTTATCCGTGACGGTAAGACTGTCGCAATTGAATGGCGGTAATTGAATATAACGTCTATCGGTGATGCACAAGCGGATAGAATATATAGTACGTTAATCGTTTCACATGTGACACAATAACTTGCGGATCACTATAGATAACAGTATCACTCTATATCTCGCCTTTGTCGTTTTTCAATTTATTCCGTCGCAACAACGACAAACGCGAGTAATTTAATTAGCATTATGATATTGTCATGGCGCGTGTGTCGCAGCAGAATATTAACTGTAATAACGGCAATACGTCACAATAATTTCAATTAGCATGATCTAGTTGCCTGTGTTTCATTGTCGTATTAAATCTGTTATTTACTGGTAAATTGGCAAGTGAAATTTGTTATCGCGACTTTTAATTTATTAATTTATTAAATATTTAATTAATTTCCAATTGTTTATTTTTGCACATTACATATTAATTACAGTGGAAATGAGATCACATTTAGAAACGTAAATAGAAATACTAATTATAGTCAATATTATATCTATTACGATATAAGTGTTTCACACATAACGAATAGGGAAGCCCAATGTACGGTCAGGATCTTGGTGCTTCTATTATTTTCTTATGTGATTTTATTTTACGTATCCTTCGACGAAACTGCGTGCCGTTATTTTCGGATTCAACGCAACCCCTGATTGAAACAGGACCGTATTATCACGTATTAAATTGCTAATCAATTTAATAAGTACTTGATGCTCACTTGTATCTAATAAATCCTCCCTCCTAATTACATCAATAATTTTTGCAACACTATAATTACACTAATTATATAGTGTTGCAAAAAAATTAAAATCGGAAATATCTATTTAAATTTAAGCGGGTTGAAAAGAATTTATTCAAGAACCACGTTGAAAATGTTGAAATATACATTTTGTTAGACGAAGTATTTCAGGGAGGGACTCGCGATTTCCCTTTACATTCTACAAAGAGATGCCGCTGTTTAAGAAGGAATGCGACCATTGGCGCATGCATGTACGCATAATAACGATGTGTCGAAGTCGCGGGGAAGCTCCGAGGGTATTTATTTGCAAACCTGGTATACAAGCGCGACTGGGCTGGCTGTTGTAGCGTTCGGAGGGACCTCTCGACAACCGCCACTTAAGCGAAACGCCGGAGGGACGGCTTCCTTCCCTCGTGTTCAATTAGCGCCGTGCACGAAATATCAATTCCATCGGTGGAAAGCTTCTCATTCAACGTAGACCGAGTGCAAATCTATAGCAGTGGGGAAGGGGGAGGGGAAGGAAGGAAGGAAGCATCCAGACATCTTCGCCCGATAGAGAATTATTGTTAAATTTAATTAAAAGTTTCTTGTGTTTAATTTAATAATATGCCATAAGTGCATTAACAACATCTGGATCTCCGTTAAACTTGGTTGATTAATTCTACTATTCAATTGGATTCGCATATTAAATTTAATTATGTTCGATACATGAAATTCTGTTTTCGATGAATATATATGTATGTCATCCCAATTCGGATACCAATATGATATGCTTAAGAATGAATATTATTATTCAATGTTTGTTAAATGAATCTTATGACTTTTTTATTCATGACTAATTGACTTTCTTTAAAATATCCCAGGATTAAATATAATATAGCAATATATAAGTAATTATGTCAGAAATAACTGTATATACATTTAAATAACATATATTTTAAGTGACAGACCTATATTACAGTACTTTAAATTTTGTAGTGCATTTTCTCAACTTTAAAACTAAACGAAATTCAATCGAATTGCTTTAATGATTCATGCTATCGCAAGGAATAAGGGTTTCTAAAATTTAGTTATAGTTAAAAATATCTAATAATAATCAAATCGGATATATTTAAAATATAACGTTTGAATTACCTTCAAGGCTGATAACTTTTTAATACATTTTATTTTAGATTCTAACGCTCTTAATTTTAATCGCGTTCTTATTCTCGTTTCATACAGTTCTCAAGATTTCAATGCTGTATAAAACGATATTTCTCAAATAATAACAGAACAGTAACAATATCATATAACCGCATTTCGACACGCGGATTAAATTTTGCGGTTTGCTTCCTCGATAGTGACGTTAATCTAATTTCGCGTGTGGGCGTTCATCCGTAAGTAAACCTTTAATTGTGCTGCAGCAGAGCGTAGTACGTTGTATAGAGATACGTATAAATACTGCATCCTTTCAATTCAGAAGAATTGACAATTTATTGATTCGATTTAACTCAACGTAACGCACAGCTCAAAATTTCCATCGCGCTCGACCGTGACGTTTTTCGCGAATGTCGAATTGTGCAATTCGAAATGCGCGACGTGTGAAGTAATTCAGCCTCGATCTTACCGGCGTGGAAGGGGGGGGGGAGGGTTTATCGTATTTACGATCTTAAATCCAATTAGAAAGTTACATTTTGTAGTTGGCAACAATGTTTCGCCCTCTCACACCTGCCCTTCCTAACTCGCATTTGTTTTGCGTTCAGCTTTAGGGCATATCTACCTCATTCCTCGCTCTCCCTCTCCCCCTTTCTCTTAACGCACCCCTTCTCCGCATGTTTCCCACGTATTTACCTTCTACATTAATAATCTCTCGTTTGCGTTGCAGAATATGGACGTAGCCAAGGCCTCCGAGCGTCTTCTCAAGCTGGCGGTGAGTATGCACATATGTCTACGTATACACGTGCAAATTTATAAGCGCGTACCGGATGTGTCCGAAGCAGGTTGTAAGTCAACAATTTTCAACGCTTTGTCGTGACATAAACTCGTGAAGGCGCCCTCAAAGTTGTCAAATATTTTTCAAGTCACATTTTTCATACGTCAACATTATTGCGAATATAAGTATTATTGTTTGCGAATACATAATTTTCTATAAAATTATTAAACATCAATATTATTTTAACATCTATGCTTTTAAGCTAAAAGGGATATGAAGATAATAATATAACAGAAATTCAATCCTAGAAATTAATTTTTTTCTTAAATTAATCGCAATTTGAGTTTATCGTCGTATTGATACTATTTTTATATTTTACTTGTGAAAGAAAGAGAAAAAGAGTTGGAGGTATATAGATACCTCCAACTTTCAATGCTAGATTTTCGCCCTTTTTCCCCGAGTACGGTACGCCTCTTACGAGGAAAGTCTCGAGGCAATATTTGCGAATTCAATCTCTCCCCTCCCGCAACAAAACGCAGTTTCCGCCTGAGTTTTGCCACGGCTACGAGCTCGTTCGACGGAAAACGCGGGACAGAGAAAACTTGTATCGAACTACGTCGTCGATAAATGCTGCCGCTTAATATAACGCGTTGTAAATCTATTCCGTGCAAAAGTCCGCACGCTGGCGTTAACTTTCTTGTGTGCGACGTTTACCGGGGAGGAGGGGGGAGGGGAGGGGGGGACATAATCCAGGATGCTTATGAGATAGAATTTCCAAACAGATAACGTAGAAACAGAATACTCGAAATCTTTAGGACTATTCGTAATTGTTGATATTTCGCCGATGTGATGCTGCAAATTTTATTCGTCAGTTTATTCACTTATGCTCTTTCGACGTTTCTTTTTTCTTTATCTAAAAGAATAGAATGTATGAGGAACGGTTAGCTTTAATGTTCCCGGTTAGAGATCTTTACTTTACGATAAGTTGGATCTGTTGCACGTCGGAAAATAAAATAAGCTATCCGCGGGAACGTGAAATAGGAATGTTGTGTTTCTTCACAAGGAAGAGCGTGCCTGGGAAGGGGTACAGAGAGAAGATTCTGTAAGAGCTTCGGGGCTCGCGCGCAGAAAGTACGCCGGAATCTATGAATTCCTGATTTAAGTTTCGTCGTGCGTCGGCCGTATTCCCGTGACGCTTCCGAGTGAAATATGCACGCCAGGCGATGGAAAAAGGTCGTTTGTCGCCAAGTCCGCAGGGAGATCGATGCACAACGATATGCCGAAGATGTTTCGATACTTCCGATTCGACTGTTTTTTCTGCCGCTATAAAAGCAGTTGCTGGAAAGTGAACATCGAAACGGTATAAATCTATATAAAGATAGAACATAATCTTTTTGGAATAATAATGTCTGTTATGCATTTTTACAGAATCAATAGAGGAGCCTTTACTTTTAACGGTAGCTTCTTTGTTGAATTTCAACAGTCGATCTTTTTCCTCGCCGTTCCAATCTTTAAAATATTGATAATGTTGGGAAGAAATTTTTGTCGGAAATAAATCTTATCTGAAATTATCTCAGCGTTATAGAAGATTAATTTCCGATATTCAAGCTGTATAGCTATTTGTATTTTCTGTATCTGCAGTTGAAGGGACGTTCGATTGCTTTCTCCGCACATCGAGAACGTATGCAAAAAAAAAAAGAGAAAGAAAAGGGAGAAATGAAAAAATGAACTGATATGCGCGATGCCAATAGTTTGTTCATGCGAGCGCTCATCGTGTCTTTTTATTTTCGCGTTCTTCTTGCATCGCGCGCCGACACGCTCCGCTACTCCTCGACGTTCAGACCCGGCCCGAGTGATTCCGCGTCCGTTCGTTCGTCGTTGCTTGTTATTCTCTCGTTAGCCCAGTTGCTCCGGATCGGAACTAGCCGGCCGTAGTGTTTCGAGTGCTGGACGGAGTCCAGTGAACCGAATTCAATTATATAAATTCGTCCCAAAGCGACTGTCCTCGGAAGCGTGTATAACGGTGAGGCGCGCGCGCGGCAAGCCAGCCCCGTCGCGTCGCGTCCGGCCGTTCGGTAGATGTCGATTACTCGCGATTAAAACAGCAGACCGACGGTCGTGCATGACCGAGTTTTGTTATGGAACTTTCGTTCACTCCACGTTAATTGATCCGACTGTGCTCCACTGTTAATTATCGGCCCGCTCGTCGACTCGCGCCACCGACCTTTTCCTCCGAGGCACTTCGACGCGCGATTATAACGCTGACGTGAAATAAATGTATTACATTTACGAAAAAAAATCTTAAATACGGCTGTAATTTGCTTTAGCGCATAGTAAAATCCAAGTCCGTTCGTTAATTTAACTATTTTGTTCATGATACATCAAAAGTCAATAAAGTACGACGAATTTGAATTAGGTCAGTTAGTAAACAGTACTAAAATAAATTTAAACGCTCAAGAAAAAGAAGTGTCCAAATACGCTTCAACCCCAGAACTCTTTCTAGACCAGATCAAAGTCTCAAAACAATACTGACATCAGCTATTGAAAAAAACCCTCAGCGTGTCTTTTAATAACATACGACGGAGAGAGGGAAAGCATAAACACACATACACACACATACACACACACATACACACCGGCTTGAGGGCAAAATAAATTTCGCCGTGTCGAAGTAAGATTTCTTTCCACCAAGGCAAAGCAAAGGGTTGCTCATTTGCGACAGCCGCGACATTCTGTTTGTCCTTGCGCGCGCGGAGGAAAAATAATTGTTTGCCGATCGACGGACCGAGTCCGTCCCTCAATCTTTTGCGCACCCTTACTTTTCGTTTACACCGCAAATAGCCGCGAGGGACTGGGGATCAGTGTGACCGTCGTGGGTTAATTGCGGTTCTTATGTACGAGGGTGGCACCGGAAGAAACAGGGCGGAACTGCAATGCGGGACGGGACTTTAATCTCGTCGTAATGGGGAAACGCAATTTTCCCGCAGTCCGCCTCGCCAATGAGGCCCTTTCTCTCTTTTGCTCCTCTCCTCCCCTTGTCTCTCTCTTTCTCGGCTCGATCTCGCCTTTTGCACACGCCCGCGTGTCAGTGCCTCGTTCCGAAATCCCTTTGACTTTGAAAATCACCCGAAGTGCAAAACGGCGGTAATGGCCGATTACCCGGTCGCTTTTATCTATCGATCACGAGGACTGCAATATAATGATGGACCAGCTGGACACAATCTAATTTCTGACATGTAATCCTCGACGATTTAAATTCACGCCCCAGTGAATATAATATAATTTATGCAACTTTTGATGACAATTATCGTCCCAGGCAACGAGAAGTATCAAAATGCTGATGCCGTTATCCCTATTATCTCTAAAATATTTTTCAGGCGAATTATAAATAGCCAAATATTCGCAACTGATCAATATATTTATCCTTAACACTGATGAGTCTTTCCGAACAATCTTGAGTGGCAACTTCGATTAGATTCACCATTTGCATACTTTGTGAAATATAGCCCCACCTCTCCTACTCGCAAGCCAATAGCCGGCTCTCGATAAAGTTAAAAAATTCAATCCGTCCTCATTTACATTCTCTATCCCGACCGTTATTACTGGGTTATACCTTTCACATGTTAATGTCCTTCCAGACCTAGTAAGCGTAAACGTCTCCGATAGACAGGTACACGTCGTGGCACCCTCGGGACACGAAGAGAGAATGGCAGTTGAGAGGAGGAGGAGGGGGGGGGAGGGTAACGTCAGCGATCGGGAAGAAAATGGAAAATATCGATTGCCAACGTAATGCGATGCACGCGCTTAGGCAGGTCGACTTACTTCCCTACTTTTTTCTCCCCTCTCTCCCTCCTCGCAACGACTATTAATGACGCGGATGCGCCGATCCGTGCTACGCGCATGTAGAAAATCTCGCGGATCGTCCGCCGCACCTCGTAATACGATATTCCTGCATTATCGATGAAAATCGACTGCCGGATGGTGCACGTAAGCCAAGCACGCATTAATGTTATGCGGCCGGCGATGGGATCAAGCACGAATCGAACGGTATTGCTGGTTTCTTGCGCGGGGATCGATGTTTGAGCTGCGCGCATCAATATGAATGAACGCGCCCTTCTGTTCGCGCGACTCGCGGATGGTATTTTATACGACTCTTTGCTGATTTCGGTATTATATTTCTTCCTTGAATATCTAACATCGACCAGTAACCTGTGTATAATTAACACACGAAAGAATATAATATCTGTAAACAAAAAAGAGACAAATTACGAGTATGTATATTTTTGATAATGATTAAATTTCAATTCTAAAGAGAAATCTGAGAATCCAGAGATTGATATGTGTCTAAATAGTTACTAAAGAATTCGAAGCTGTATAAACACGATCTATACGATACAAACGAGAATTGAGAATTAAAGAATTGAACATCTTGAGAAATCAACATTTTTCCGTTGTCAAAGTTTCTCGTCGATACGCCATACACATACGTATCCTTTGAGCGCGTTCGGTCGACAAGATTTTACATCTCTCAACTGCTTGGAGAGAAAACTCTTCTTTTTTAGATAGCCTCTGGCCAAAAAAGCCGCTTAAAGTTTACCGCTCTTTCCCTTTGTAGTATCGTCGACGTGTCTCAAACGATTCACTGGCTTCTGCTGTAGTCCCCCTTGCCACTATCATCTTCTCTCCCCTCTTTCCGCAGATCTCATCCCTGTCTCCCTCTTTCTCTCCCCTCCGGTAGCATCCCCGAATAAACGAAATTAAAACGCCGAGGTAAGTTTTCCCGGACTACGTGGACGCCGGAAGAGGCTGCTATAGGAAACCGGGAGGAAGTGCTGAGGTGGCTTTCAGTCCTTTTTTCGCGAAAGTCCTACGGAATGCCTCGCGGCGCAAGAGACTTGACCTTTGTGCCTGGCAACATTATTAAGTCCTTTGCCTCGCGTGAGAGGGCTCGGTAGAAGCACGCGGATGATACCGCGACTCGGCGGCCCCGAAATGGCATCCGAAACGAAATAACTTCGAAATTCTTCGTCATGAAAGCGAGCGGGGCGGTCCGTCGAGAAATTTTCGCGAAAGTATTTGTCTGATACTGAGGTCGAGCTCATACTCGGGTTTTTTTTTCCACCTCTTCTTTTTCTTCTCATCGCTATTTCTTTGATGCGAAAACATTTATTTCGGTTGTCGTTGCGCCACAAGGGACATGAACGTCGCGGCATAGAAGAAAAACAATCAATCTTAAAGTTGTGATAAAAGTTAAAAAGAACGTGAAGAATGAAAATGATAATAATATACCTTTATAGCGACGAAATCACGACATGTTGTTTTCCCTCTGATTTTTTATTAAAATCAGAATGTTATTAAAAAAGAAAAAGAATATTAAAGAAAAATGTATATAGTTACAACAGAATAGGCAAGGACTTTTAACGTAGCGTCGTATTATGAACGTGATAAATGATCAAAGGCTCGGTCTAAGTTACTTCCATTAAAGCGTAATTAAAGGAACAGACGGGATAATTTATAAGTTCGTTATATAGTCGCCTCACTTTCATCTGCAGATGCGTAAATAATACTGTAATACACTCGTCTCTCCACTCCTGATTATCCTCGTTTCAGTTAACTTTTTTGGCGTCATTATGGGGCGTCGCATTTTATTCAGTCCATTAAGAACATGATACATATTATATGTGTGTATGTGTATGTTTGTGTGAGAAAGGGGAAAGGAAAGAAAAAGAGAGAGAGAGAGAGAGAGCTTTGATAAATTTTTTTAATTTTTTATAATCGCGGCTCTTTTCCTTGCCGTTTGCATTTCAAACGCATCTTACTGCTCTTATACCGTGTTTCTCGTTTACGAATTTTATGGGAAATAGCTGTGCAAATTTCTCACAATAGGCGGAGAATATGGAAATATGAAATTGTATGCTCTAATGTTTTTTTTCTCAATAAATATGTCTACTACATTTAAGTAAGTCTCAGAACTTAAATATCTTGAGAAAGAAAATGTCTCTTGTAATGTTTAATTAGGAAAATATATATGTGATTGTAAGGAATACTAAAAATGTATTATTTAAAATAAAATCTATAATAAAATAACATTATTTCACCATGTTGTAGAACTTATCAATTTTCTATCAATAGTGTTTATGGAAATTTATATTGTGTTCAGTAAATAAAATCATGATTATATTTCTGAATCTAATAATCCATATGGAATCGCGTTTTTAATACAGTGCTAATACAGTATGGTACAGCTATTAATACAGTAAAAATTGATATTTTCTAATATTACACATCTGGTATTTTATTTGCAAAAATAAATAATCGAAATTCCGAGCTCGTAAAATATTGACAAAGTCATTCTTTATGTTAAACAGACTGGATATTTCTACTTTTGACATGCGGATTAACTTTTTGCAGCGAGCTCTTTCTTCTTCTGTTGTAAATGACATTGTCGACATTGCGACTTTAGTGTAATTCTAACCATTTATACTTACATGTTAAATTTTTATTGTTTCAGATACCAAATCATCTAGTATGGCTTTGCTTTTTCTATCTGATATTTCACTCCTTCCTCAATCTGTTAGGCGAGCTGCTACACTTTGCAGATCGGAATTTTTACTGCGACTGGTGGAACGCCAACAATATCGATACGTTCTGGAGAACATGGAACATGCCGGTGCATCGCTGGGCTGTGCGGTGAGTAAACTGTTCATAGCAACACTTGATATCAGAAGCTTCTCTATTTTGGTTTTTACAAAATTGGTCCAAAATAATTTTCCAAATGTGTCAATGTTATTATATAGTCAATGTATAAATGAATAACATGGTAATAATTAATAAGAATGGAATGCGAATTTTACGTTAGCAATAACTATTCTAAAATTTCGATAATTGACATTCAATTATATGCTTCGTCCGAAGTATTATTAATTAGCTGGCAAATCTTTATTTATTATTGCCGTTTTTAGAAACGATAACGTGATTATCATAGTATTTTTGACATAATTCATAATTGGATGATTTATTACGGGATAACTTGATATAGGTTTATTAAAAAGCTCATTAAGAAGAGGTATAATAAAATGGTAGCTACGATCGAAATATATATCTATAGATCGTCGTTTATCGAACAAAGCTTAACGTAATTAGTGATCAGATGCGCATAAAATGCACGCCCAGATGTTTCCGATGCATGGAAACTTCTCTTCCTTTGCACAGACTGAACGTTAGATCACGTTATTGGCGAAAAATGTAATTGAATCTTCTTAAAGAGGAGCATACTTATTAATGAAGTTTAACCTCGGTTAGATTGAACAGAGGAAGTTGATCAAAGGTCCAAGGCTTGTAGTGACGGCCTCATCTCTTCCACTTCTTCTCCGTTTTTATCTCTTTCTCTCCCTCCCTCTTTTTCTCTTACCGCTCCCTTATGCTATTTACCCTCCGCCATCTCTCCGTTCCGTAACACTCAGCTTCTCGCGTACCTGCCGCGAACCATAGAAGGAAAAACTCTTCCGGCGCTTTACTTTGCACCTTTGACTCGGCTGTAGAGATAACATGATTATATAATAATGCAATACGTATCTCGCTGAGGTTATTTCATATGACTGTCGTTTCAACGTAAAACATTTGTGTATCGTCTCAGTAACGTAAACATGTCTCACCTATTTACGTACAAACATTAGACAGAAAAAGGAAAATGATGCCACTGGTGCTGGTTGTCTCTGACACTTTTGTGCAGTCAACCCTCTTTGTAAAATTACAAAAATTTTATTAACTTAATAAGTCTGTCGACATTGCGAGACCGGCTTGAGTTTATACGTGCGCAAATTTCCGCGCAGCTATATAGTGTGAACACGTTATTATGTGAGACGTTACACGGCAGACAGTCTTTCGTCTTATAAGAATGAGCTTCCTCGGGAAAACCTTTTATTCCGCCTAAAATGTCTCCTTCAACCCATACATCTCGGGCTGTCGCCGCCACATTAGATTATACATCCCCCCTCCGCTCAATACAATCAGCGAACTTCCGAAAGACTTTTCCGGGCGGGCCTTCCATCTTCCACGGTTACCCATCGCACGTGCACCTAACAACTCGAGCCCATAGTGACGACCTCCTTTCAAGAGCCCGCGCCTGGTTCTTTGTACTTCGGAAGTAGCCCAAAAGAAAGTTTAAATCCCTGTAAAAGTGGCCGTACGAAGTTCTTATTATGTGACCGAGAGAAAAGGGAGAGCCACGGTCGGAATTACCACGTACAAACTGCACGAGGTTTACCATGAATGTCGTATAAAGAGTCAATCTACTACTTTTCGCGTGGGATATTAGATACTTCGCGACGGGGGTTGCCTTGAGATTACTTAATAAGTACTCCGCATTTTTCCTCGATATCTCTCAGAATGTTGGTATTAAGCTCGAATAATATTACTGTTGCGAAGAGACTTAATTTTATCACGGGAGAACCGCGTTGCTCTCGAGTTACTTCCGGCAGACGTGACGTAATGTGGAATAGTAGCCACCGCTGCATAACAAGAGAGAGCGGGATTGTCTTATAACATACCCTTATAAAACGCGACACGTACCGTGAGAATGACTGGCCATGCTCCCTTTTTAAATGACATAAAAATGGAGAAAAATAAGGCTCGCTAAAGAGACGCCGCACGAGTTTCCGCGACGCGAATTTCAAAGTCTCACCCCGGCGCTCGCGCGCTTCTTTTTTACCTCGGCGACGCACCTGCCCGCTTACGGTCGTTCGTTCCTTTCTTTTTTTTTTTTTTTTGGTCGCCACGACCGAGATACGCAGCTGCATTTGCGAGCTGCGACTGGCACGCAGCCATAGTACGCGGCGACGATGCGCGGGGGTGGTCGAGGTGAAAATGGAAATGCTCCCCAGACGACGAGAGGAACGACGTGAAACGCACGGAGGTGCGTCGTTGTTGACGAGAAACGCTGAGGCCGACGCCTTTTCAGGTTTGTAATGGGAAAAGCCGATACGCATCGCGATGCGCACTTAAGGCTGTTTATTCCCCGCGGCGCTTATAATACCTCTATAACTGGGAGATATTCCCGAACGTCGTGCGCGAAAAGGAGTCGACGCTCGCAAGGAGACGCGTCGGTTGAGGGGAAAAGAAAGCACGATGCGGAGGAAAGAGTCTGGCGGCAGCAGCAGGAGTCCTGAGGATGCGGCGAAACGTGCATGGCCCGAAATCCTTAGAACCGTCGTCGTCCCACCTTTGAATGTTCTCTCCTTTCTGCTGCGCTTTCCTCTCATACTCCCTTTTCCCCATTCTCTCTCTCTCTCTCTCTCTCTCTCTCTCTCTCTCAAAACGCTTCTTGCTCTCCTTTCCGATGCATCTCTCCACCGATAGCCAAGCGGCTAACGACTCTTTCCCGAGTTGCCCGGTTCTGCTTGTTCGGCTATACAAACGAAAACGATAATGGTCGAGTGTTGCCAAACCGGAATGTTGTTGAAACTTTCCTGAATATTGCTTTAATTTTTTGGAGCGACTTCGCGCGCCATCGTACCTTTTTGTTTGCCTTATCGGCCTAACGATTTTTGCGTGTATTCCGCGGCACAATCGCCACCGTCTCAGAGAACGGATACCATAGAAATGCGTGTTCCTTTGTGACACTGATAATAACATTGTCGGCATAATAGGCGGACGTGTTCTAAATATCCAAGCTCGTCGCGATTAGAATCGGAGTATTTAATCGATTGAGCCGTTTAGATCGTTTTTCTACTAACAGTGAGTCGAATGTGCAATTTTGCCGGAACACTATACGTGACCGATCTTAAAAAAAAAAAATTGGAGAGAAGCGGCATAAAGAAAAAAAATTTCACATGATTCTAATATATAAATATTTTTTTTACTTTATTTTTTTAACAGAACCCACAGAATAAAAATTTGAAAAATATATTACATTTGAATGCAGTATGTATTTTATTGACGGATACATTTACATATATGTTACAGACATCTCTACATTCCGATAGTAGAGATGGGCTATGGTAAAACCACGGCGTCGGTGACCGTCTTCTTTATTAGCGCTTTCTTCCACGAGTATCTCGTCAGTGTACCCTTGAAGACGTTCAAGATATGGGCGTTTATGGGTATGATGGGACAGGTAAGAACCTCCCGCGCGTTCGCTTTGCGTGTTGACTGTGCAAATATTGACTCTATTGTCAAGAAATTCTTGTTGATTCCTCAAAGACAGCGACTACACACGGACTTTAGACAATTTCAATAATTCTGAATTGCTGAAGATTATCGTTGATCCTGGAAAAGGGACTGAAAAATTCAGTCGAGTCTCTAAAACTTCCAATAAACTGAACGGAATCGGAGCGGAAATGTGTGCAAATTGCTAGAATTAGATTAACCTTAATATAGAGACGTCAGTTAATATGCCTTTAATCGTCATGTAGATTTCATCATATTCCGGGATTTCAGACGTTGCAACATCATTTGCTATGCTTTACATGAAATTACGTGGCGCACTACGTCTTGTATGCACGTACAAGATCCACCCTGTCCGTCCCTAAGTACGGAAATTCCGGTCGTGCAACGCTAATTGTTCATTCTAGATACCACTGTCGGTGTTGAGCAAGATGGCGGAACGATACTGCGGCGCCAGATGGGGCAACATCGTCGTGTGGGCGAGTCTCATCATCGGGCAACCACTTTGTATAATGATGTATTACCACGATTACGTTGTAACGCATTTTGGTGAGACTCTGATCGAGGACTATTCGGTGGTGTAAGGGAGTTAAAAGGGAAAATGCAGAAATGAGGGAGGAACTCTTCGAAGAGAGGGGGAGGGGGGAGGAGGTAGAAACTCGTGATCGAAAGATCTGTTTCGCTTGTCCGCGAAACTGTCGATCACGGATTCACGTGGCTTCCAGCTTGTATTCCGGGCGCGAGGAAATTCCTCGAGTCATCGTCCCGTCGTAATTTAATTGTTTGCTAATCGTTTAATTGCCCATGTGATGATTTACAACCGTTTGTAAGTTTGATAATACAAATGTGCCTTAAACGTAACTTCGCGTTGTTGTGAACAACAATACGAAGTAACGCGAGCGAATGTTGAAGCGAAACCGAGATTGTTCGCGGATCGTTTGAAGATACCATTTTGTTTTATAAGAATTTTCTAGTACATATTTGAAAAAAGAAACTGTAAATATGTATTTACCAGAGTTAGGCGTGTACAGCGGAGCCTTGATAATTTTTGTACAATAGCAATTGTAGTCGCGCGCTTCCACGCCGGAAGAGGCGAAACTGTTGTCGAATAAACAAGATATTTCGCATTGATCTTGTTGAATTTCGTCCCGCGGCCTCGAGAACTGGCCGCAGGGTCACTCGGGTATTATCCTCTCAGCTGGAAACTGAAGGGCTGTCTCGTCGGCCGTTGAAAAGACAGCTTTTTAAGGGCGTAATCCGCACGTTCTTTTTCCTCGCCAATGAGGCGGAAATCATATGTTGAGGGTTTATATTCTTTCTTGATACACATATCCCCCTGTGTACTGCTGAAAAGTAATATCCTTGCTAAATCCACGGAAACGATATTGAACAAAGTATTAGATGAGTCATTAAGTGAAGCTTTTGATAAATTTTAGGTAATTAGGAAGAATTATTTGATTAATTTTTGTAAGCGTTATATATTTTTTAAATCTCTTTGTAATTTTTTAAAATACACACATTTACAGCACATACATTTTTTAAATACTACATTTTTTGAAACGCCGAGCATTACATATTAATTATTACGTAACTATAATATAATCTTCTTGAATAACAGTCACATGTTCTTTCTGTTTGCTTGAGTAAATACAGTAAATATTTCATAATCCATCAATCGAAAAATGTATAAAAGAGATGTTTCAGCGTAGCTGGATAAGCAATTGGTTATCCGACAGAGGTAGTTAGGGTCATGTCACGAACGAAGAAGAGCCTAACCCTCGAAAGAAACACTTCTTTGAACTCTGACCCTTGGGTTTTTTTCCCCCCTGATGAGTCTGGATACTGTGTGTCCCTACGATAAATTAATGATGCTGAAGACCGACGGTCAAAAATACGTTTTGCGTCAAAATGATAGATACAGCACCCAGAAGAAGCGTAAATTAGCGACAGAATTCTGCTTTTAAGGTAAGTCTTAATCACACAATTTATTTCCAGCGAATACACAGAATTTAAACATATTTAAACAAGACTGGCAATATATTATCTAAATTCTAAACAAATAGCAACGTCACACATAAAGGATGTTCTATGTTATCTGTAGCATTACTGTCGCGATATCATATCTTCATCTCTTACGTATTAAGTAGATAAGGATTTTATGAGCATCCTACTGAATGCGATGCGTGTCGCCCTTACTCAGGATCGCAATTTTCTAGAGCGACAGCACGTGTCGTACAAGTATATGTCTCGTCGTAAAGGAAAGTTGAATGTAACATCCTGTAATGTTATCATACGTTGTTGTTCATTCGTCACAGAAACATTAGGTATGCTAAGGTCTAGATGAGTATAAGAGGTATGAAGATTCTCAAAAAGATCTTTTTTCGAATTTAAAAAAAAGCAATCTATATTAATTTTTTTCTACGTGAACATTAAATATTATTGACATTTTTATGGGAAATAGATAAGTTTGAAATAAATTTAATAACATTCAAAGAACGAATAATAATGTTACCTCCGTTCTTTGTGACATTTGAATAATTTAATTTTTTATTACTTCGCATTGATGCAAACGTTATATATTTAATTTTGAATTGGAGAGCTATTGAAAGAAATGACAAGTCCTTGACAATGGAATTTTATGATATTGAGTTTAACTAATTCAATTGTTATTATATTCAATTTTGCAATTTTCCCTTAATTCGCGAGAACAGAAATTTATATCGCGCGAAAGAAGGATACATCTCCGTTATCAAACTTGTCACTGTCGGGAAATCCGCGCTCTATCGATCGAGGGTGACATGAATGTAAATGTCGGAATTAACTCGCTGACATCTAGAAATGCTCCGAACCATTTCCAGAGTTAAAGTTTCTTGTTGCACGGAGATGTATTTTCTCGCTAGCAAGGTACGCACCCAATGTCTGTCGCTGCGCTCAACAAGTTAAATCTTATCAGCTCGCCGGTTTGACTTTAGCGTCATTATAGCGGTTACCTCTTAAATTGGCATTTGCGCCTGACGCGGTAAATAACTTTGTTAGCGCCGAAACTCTCGAGGTAGGGGCACTTTTATCCCTTCAGCAGCTGCATTGTTCCGTAAACTGATACGCGAGTCCGCCTGTACGTGCCGTAAAAGCAGAAATTACTTCTCTTGATACGTGGGACTTTTAATTTAATTGCCCCAACGGGGCGGGAATGCATTGCACGCTCTTAAATTGATCCTATATAAAAACGTTGAAAAAAAGAACCCGCGCGCAAATATCTCGGCCATTTCTGAGGCACGTGGCTGACGTGTACCGCGTTACAATACCTCCGGAAGGGCTTTGTGACGAACGACTCGGCCATTTGCGAGAACGAAGCGTGAAATTCATAAGTACCGGAGCTGTCACGTTAATGTTAATTTAGTGTTGAGTGTCGAGTAAATAAAATGATATAAAAAAAAGAAAGAAAATCTCGCGTGTTGGGTGTCTTGCTGTAGTGCAGGTTTTCGTCATATTTATTTTTTTATCATGGCTTACTCATCCGTTTACCGGATGTCGACGTAAAGTTTACGCAAAAGGTTCAGCCATCAAAGTCCTGTCAGATCTTTGATACGCATATATCCTTGAGACGTATCGTCGTCTGCAGCGACGGGACAACGATAAAGTGGCACGTCGCGATCGCGAGCGCGCAGGATACGGCGAAGCGTATTTTTCCGCTTTAATGCAATCGCAAACAAAGGATTGAGTAACCGAAGGAGCACGAAGAAACCCATTCCCTCGCTCCTACCTGCGAGCTCTGGCTGCGCCAGGCGACGAAGCATCCCCGAAGAATGCATCGGTCGGTCCCTCGAACAAGCGCTCGCGTTATCCCGTAAGGTGGGCCGCGCGAGAGGGTTGGGGATTGCGCGCGAGGCAGAGAAAGAGAGAGAGAGAGCGAGCCGGAGAGGGGGGAACGTGGTGAGAGGGTGACGGCGGCGGTGGTGCGGCGGACTAGGAAGGTGGAAGGGTGGTTAGGGGGCACAGGGGGCGCAGTGCGAGCGCAACACGATGCTATAAGGGCGGGTACGCGGCGGAGTCTCCGCAGTGAGCGTCGCGACGCCTCCGCGGAGAGTGTTGCATGGATCGCACGATCGGTAATCGCCGGTACACGAGGCGTCCCGCTCTCGTCGCGTATTACACTGGCGGTGTGCAGTGCCGAAGGAGTTGTTTCGCTTCTATCGAGCTGCGAACCACCCCGAGGAGAAGAAGGGCGGCGCGCCGGCGGTGTCCCGTACCATAGAAGCTGCAGCTGCGTTTCGACCCGCCCGGAAGAGCTTTCTCTCTCTCTCTTTCTCTCTCTTTCTCTCTCTCTCTCTCTCTCTCTTTCTCCCTCACTCTCTGGATGACCCAGGACGGACTCCGCGTTGGAGCAACCAGGTTGGTTTTTACCGGATTCCGAAAGACACGGGAGGAACGGAACGGGCAATATAGAGACGCGATGTGCTTAGAGCTCGGTTGCGTTCTGCGAAGGGAATGAGTCTGCCCTTTAGAAAACGGTGCATACGCATCCCGGTCTCGCCGGGAAATTTTGCAGCGGCGCGCTGAATAATTGCCGGCATGAATGCGACAAGTGTAATTTACGTTCTATTCAATGAAGACGTGGCACCGTAAACGAGAATGAAATAAGCGAAGGTAAAGGAACAAAGGCAAATCATATTGTATAGTTGTAAAACTAGCCATTCGAGACGTATTTTCTTGCTCTTGAGAAATATTAAGAGAAACCTTTCCTCTGTGACATTGCTCAATGACACTCGTGACAATCATGATTTTGTTCAATTTTTTCCTTTAGTCTCTTCATTCGGTTTTCGATAAAATAAAGCATGTCAGACGTACACATTAATAACACATCAGATACGAAACTTAGAGTCGTAATTATATGAATCAAAATCAGAATTATCATTGAATTTTATTCATTATATGAATACGAATTAATGAGAAGCGAATGTGCGTGGCTTATGAGATTGAAATATTCAATAGCGACGATAATAATGTAAGCGGGAGATAAGTTTGAACGTTGCTTAATGAATAGCGGAAATTTGCAATGTCCTCGTTTACCACGAACATACGCCACTGGCCGGGTAAATATGATTTCCCCGCGATATTTACGCGGTACGAGTGACATGCATCCAAGCAAATCGAGTCGCGAACGGTTAACGAAAACCGGATATACGCTATCCTCGTATCCTCGATGAGCGGACGTATAATAGATTCTTTTTTTGCTCCCGCTCTTAGACGCGACGTTATCTCGTATTTCTCTTCCGTTTTCAATTACGATGCCGCGCTGCAACGTCGCGGTATACGCTCGTTAGAGGTATACGCAGAGAAAAATTCACCGCTAATTAAATGCGCATTGAGCTATCCGCGTTGCGTTACACCGTCGCGAGAATTTAATCCTTTTCACACTGTGCATTTTGCAACGCTTTTTATACAAGTTACCTCACAAATTTTAAATACGGAGGATTAATTCGGTTGCTCAGTATCTCATTTACCACGGTCTGCTTAATATATGATTTAAAGACTCGCAGAGTTAGTATGACAATCGTTTTAGATATGCGAGGTAAATCGAGCTGTGAATTTTTCGTAAATATATAATCGAAAATTTCATTGATTATCACATTTTGAGGTAAAAATATTCCTATACGAAATTTCCATCCATCAAGAATCCTCCATTCAGATGATATAAATAGAGATCTCATAATGGTTTCACGTCAATTTCACACGAGTTTAATATCACTTATTAATTCATGTGCTGCTATTCGGGCACACTAATATGCGATCTACTATTAATATCTTAGTACTCTAATGCTTTTTCAGAAAATTTTCGAGGGAAGGAACTTACGCAAGGTTCCGTTTAAAAATTAATTACTTAGCGCTTGAGTTTACCTTCGGCACTAAATGGCGGCGGTTAGTCCGCCTTAATGCGCTTCGTTTATAAACCCCGTCCAAGATCGATCAGCGTTGCTTCGACTCATCGGTTTTCCTTCTGTCGTTTCTTTCCCATTCCGTACGTCCGATAACAATGACTTGACGTTTGTTAAGAGCCACGCGCAGCAATCTCACGTGCAAGAAAAATGGTACTGCTCGTCCGAGGACGAGGTGTTCACGTTCGCAACCGACACATGGAAAATTGAAGCGATCATCATCGGCCGAATTATCGCCCGACGATCGACGGTACTTCGGTGAACGTGACGCGACGATTTTTCGCAGAAAAAGAGTAGACAGGCGGTATAGATGAGAGGATAAAGCGCGCGATTATTTTTCCTTAGATAAAATTCTTGCAGCGGTAACTTTTGTAAAGTGTACAGCTTCACTTGATTCAACGACATAAAAATCAATTGAACACGTTGATATGTATAATTTCTGGCTGATTATCTTTCTTTTTACATTATAGATTTTTTCTTATCTGTAAATTAAGTTAACACATAAATGTGTTTATGAAAAGTTTATATTGCAGGATTATTTGAGAGTTTCAATTAATCTTTATCGAGGAGAACACACCATGCCAAACCAGAAATTCGATATCTTCAGGTTAGCTTCTTCGTAATGTCCCTTGAGATTATAATACAAGCAACTTCGACTATATCGAGTCGGTGAATGCCCTGAAACCATCTACGTCATGACGGGTCAGATTATGCAAAATTTCAATCGATTAACCCGTTCTCCAGTGTTCCGTGAACATTGTCGCTTCGTTATTCGCGAGTCGACTGAGATAACGAGTATAATTTGCCTTACTTCCGCCATTGTTGACAGTTATCATTTGTATACTGTTATATCTATGTATCTCAATCGTGCCTATCGGAATGCAAACAAATTTTCGAAAGCGCAAGCTGTTGATGTCGCATTTTTTTTTTTTTTTGTTAATCGGCTCTTGTGCAAGTCTCTGTTATGATAAAATCGATGAAGTAGAATTTAGTAGAATGTGCGTCGCTTTGGCCGTGCGGTGCGTTTAACACAGCCATAACTTTCGGCCTCTCTGCTGCGCACGCGAAAATAAAGATCGATTTCACGCGTAGGAGCGCGTGCGGTGGATTGCATTTCCGTGCGCGGAATCATTACAAAATCGGCGTTGCACGAATGCAAGTGGGAATAGTTATTTGCCGTTCGATTGCCGAATGATCGCTTGACCAGGCTTTTGACCCAATTCCCGGCGGTCGTTACCGATTCAGGATTATCCGACGTATAGAGAGTCTCGTTAATAGTGGCCCATCAAACTGTTCGGCTTACGAAACAAAAAGCGATAGCACGCAAAATGCTTTAGGTATAGTTTCGGTAAGACGTAAAATGACGATTGCGCCTTTTATTTTAATATCAATCACAATCGAAAATCCTATTAATACGATAATACTCTGTAGAAATTCAGATGATGTTTAAGAGTTTGTGTGTGAATTTCTAAAAGCTTCTTCTTTTAGAAATAATTGAACAAAAATGTACGCAAATAAATACACACAAATATTTAAAAAATAAAAAATTACCAACTAGCTTATATTTTATAGAGCATCGCGGTCTTTATGCATAAAGAATAATTGAAAAGGCAATTTCAATTAAAAACTTCTGATTTTTTTTACTAAATAATATGATCTCTTTTAATTAAAAAAGCAGGAGAATAAAATATTTAATATTTTGTGTTTTATAATATGAATCTTTTTGGATTCTATTCACTGAATAAGTCTGACAAAAATTTCTATTATTATATATATATGATATTTTTTTCCTCTTTCATATTATTTAATTATTGTTCAGTGTTTCAGTAGTAGAAAAATTAATCAAGTTAAGTCAGTAAAATAAAAGAATATATGATAATTTCGATGTTCGAGGGAGACAATGTAAAGGTTTGCCATCTCGACTTCAATAATCTACTCTTATTCATTGATCTATTTTAATTAATCGAACATTGTTAAATTACAAATTTTTTCTACAGTTTACATTGTTTTCTTCATGAATTACATATATTAACTGCTTTTTTATTTTTTTAATTATATACGTGTTAAAAAGCAAGACTAAAAATAATTATTTAATTCTTATCAAATTTTTGTACTGAAAACGAAATTTGTTTGCGGAAACATTCAATTTTTAAAAGCGATATTTTCAATTATCATATTTTCTTCGAGACTTTTCGGTGCTGTCAAAAATTTCTAGAACGAGGAAGTCGAACGAGCTTGAGATATGAGATTGAGGAAGCGAGCAGAGTGTGAAAAAGAGCGATATAAACGGGCGTGAGCTTATATATCGAGAGAAGATAGAGATAATGATGAAGGCTGGAAGCGAGTGGCTGCGAGAAGTGAGAAAGCGTGCTCAATACGTGTTTCCTTTATCGCGTTTCACCGCCGAGTCGTGAGATGAACGAAGGATATCTGACATTTTGAAGCACAAGAGATCAGTCCGCGATATCTTTTCAGTATGTATAGCTTCACCTTATTACACATATTGCGAGTACTTAGGGAGGACAATGTTTTACATTTCTCCTAATTTTCTCTCATTATTGTAAATATAAAATTTTCCAGAGGAAATTCTCCCTTTAAGGCCTTGTTATGTTATTTCGCATTATCACTTGTTATTACGTCTCTGCCCACTTTTTGTTATCGTTTTTCTTTTTTGCAGAGAAATTTTACCTTTCATTGTTTTAATTTTCAGTGCACAAACATTTTTTTGTGTAACGTCAAAACAGACTCGCGTTGTAACGCCCAAACATAAAGTCAACTGAATGTGATAAAATTTTAATCGCGAAATCAACGCGGTGTCGCTGTTGCCACGCGCGAATTCCTGCATCCTCCCTTTGTTAAACTCATCAAATAACCTTGCCGGAGAGAGAGAGTTCTTTATCAAGGGCTCGGCTACTCAGCACACACACCGGCCGTCGACCGGGAGGCGCCGGTGATGATTTCGACGAAGGGAAATAAAATCGCAAACAGCTGGACAAGTAAAAAGGCCGGACAAGAGAGAACGGCTCCGGGAGGAAGAGGGCAATGGAAAAGGCGATGAATCTCATCGTCCGCCGGCGTCGGATCGTAAATAAAAATGAATCGTCGTCGACATGTCGAGAGCGATAGATCAAAAGGTAGCCGCGATCGAAAGCGACGAGGAAAATAAAAGAGAATTATTGAAGAACGAAATAAATCAATGCCCCTCTCCCTCCTTTCTGCCTCCTCCTTGCGCCTTCGCCCTCCCGGGACGCCCGACGACGCGGTAAAGGACGAGCATGTAGGTATAACGACGAACGTCACGCCGGCATTAGAACGACTGCACTCTGCGGTTCGAAATGAATGTGATAAGGGAAACACGTGTTGAGCACGCTCTCTCACCCTCTGAGGGGTATCCCCGATATATCTCTCTCTCTCTCTCCTTCCCTCCCTGTCTCTCTCGTTTCTTCCTTCAGCTTCCACGCTTGTCGCCCGATATATAACTACGCCTCACCACTTTCGCATTTTCTTCACGGGTCGAAATGTGCTCCGGTATAATATTTTTCGGCGTTTATTACGGAAACTTTTCTGTCGAATATAATAAAAATTATTTAGAATAATATTGTTGAATGGAATACGAGAGCGGGTAAGAGAGTCGAGAAAGTTGTTTGTGAAAATAGTAGTACCCCATGCGCTTTTGACAATGAATCTCTTCTCGGCGCGAATTTAATTTCGGCTGCGTTAACAAGGGAATACTGGAGATTAATGAGATATAGCAAGTGCGGATGTAGTACAAAAGTTTAAATTTGGATAAAATAACTGAAGTGCTGTCCACAGCATCCTCCAGTTTTTAAATGGACGGAAAAGTTTTGCGGTATTATCTTCATGCTAATTCTGTTTGTTAACCGTGTTTGATAATGAAAAAGTATAGTGAGCTTGAATATCCAAGGTCCTCCACTATAATGTTATTTTCGAATCTGCCGCAGGAAACGGTCAATTGGGGATCGCTGATATCGCTGAAAATTTCGAGGATAATTCCGCGATTTACCGAGAGATCTTGCAATTTCATCCGCAAACGAAAGGCGCGGCATTTACATAAAGTTCTCGTTAACATCGACGACAAATCCTTACCAATTTCGGTAACAATACGAACAATTGCCGAACTTCTATTCGAGGCGGGGATCGCCTAAACTTTCCGATCTCTTCGCGAATGCTCTCCAAGATGCGAACGTTGGGAGGAAATCGAGAATAATGAAGCTTTTTTAACAAATCAACAAGCGTGATTTCCTTGCTGGAAAGATTTTTAAATTCGACCGTTCGATTTTCATTTATCCCCCCTTCCTTTCTCTCTTCCCAACTGATATTTATTCATGTACTCTCCTGCGTGCGACGCGAATACATTAATCTTTATTCACGGCACGCATTCGAATTAGTAAAGTTTGCTTGCATATTTCAGATCTGTGGATAACAAACGTTTGTATTATTTACGTGGAAAATCGCGATTCATGTCTGGCTTAATTCTCACGAGAAAATACTCGCGATTATAAACAACGATGAAAACAGATGGCGATATGGAATGTCGCGGGGCAACGTTCTAAATTAGATTTCTGACGGGATACAGTATATATATATATATATATATAAAAGAAAAAATTTGGAAGATTGTTGTAATATCAGTTTTATTTTTTAATCCTTGGAAACAAATCTCCGAAAAATGCAAATGTTCGTAACAGCTGGCCTCTCTCGAATCTTTGTTTTGTAATACATCTGCATGCCGCGCGAGTTTGTTTTATTACTTTTTGTCGAAAACGGCGCTACGTAATTTCATACGATAAACGAGCAGTGTCACCGGCGAATTTTTAACACTCGATGTAGCATAAGGAACGTAATTTCGTGCGGTGCATCGAAAGCTTTTCCGAGGGAAACGCAGGAGAGCGAAAAGGGACGCCCTATACGGATGATCGCGTCAACGAGGAAGGATCAGAGACGCATTCGATCTTTTGATCCGGATAATATTGGGTGCCAATTTCAGACAATAGATCTCGTGAAGTACTAAAGAAAATGTACAAAGTCCACATATACATATATATATATATATATATAAATTTATATTAATTCATATTAACCCATATTAATGTGTATATTAATTCGTTATTATCAATTAATTTATTATGCAGAAATATAGTGCCGCACGTATGATGTATCGCAATATTCGAAATTAATCTAATTAAGCAGCTCCCTCTCTCGTGTAATTTAAAGGATTCATATCCGTTGAAAACAATTTGAAACATCTATAAAAAATATATGGCATATCGGACATATATAGGAAGGGAATATTTGCGGCAGAATTTTATTGATCAGAGGGTTTATTGCTTGTAAGTTGTTACGCGTCGCGCGCGGAGTGGAGATAGCGCGCGCGATGGTAACGAGTCATATCGTTTTACGACTTTACCCTTGCCCATCCTCGCCGATGTCAATTTCGCTTCTGGACGTGCCCAAAGTAACCCGAGTTGTCACGTATCCAATAATTTCCCGGGGCTTTCGAAACATACGGTCCATCGCTCGAAACTTCTGTCCCTCCTGTAAATCACATTAAGCCCGGCAAGTCCACCGAGTGCGTGTAACTGGACGATATATCAAGCCATAACCAAGCCGAGCGAGATCCAACGTGTTTTCCTCTCAGTTCCTCTTCCTCTCTCCCTCTCTCTCTCTCTCTTCCTCTCTCTTCCTCTTTCTCTGTTCCTGCCGTCGAATATGCTTAATTTTGCGTTGAAAATTTTCGCGATATGAAAAGATTGATCGCCGATACTTAAATGGGCGCGAGTTCGGCCTCTGACAGGAACGAGCATAAATCTTCGATCATAAAACACATAGAGCCGGGAGTAGAGTTGGAAGCTCGCTATAAATTTGATGAAGTTAAGTCCACTAATAATAAATTAGAGAAAAATCGCGGCAAAGCGCCATCGATTTCATAATTAATAACAGCCGCCGCCGTTATGTTTCCATTTGTTTGCGCCGGCAAATTGCAAATTAAAATCATCCGTTTTTCTTTTTTAACTACATTAATGCGCCCACGCTTCGTTAATGCGCTTATAACTCAATTTCTGCGCGTTTTATCATTCAGCGCCGCAACCTGATATTCCAGCCGAAAATATTTCCATCGTACGCTGTGCCGTTTAAATTACCGTTCTCAGTACGGCCCAATACAGCATCTTCCATTTTGCCTCCGCCGCGCCGCTGCGTCTCAGATCGAAAACGCTCGATAGCACGCCGATAAATTACTGAGGGAGAGAGCATCGAGGCTTTATTTATTCATCCGAGCGATCCTGGAGCCTTACCTTCGAGACGCGTAACTCGGAACAGGTCGACCCGGCGAGGATATAATCGCTTTAGCTGTATCACTTTGAAGATATTAAATGTACTGGCTATTTATAAATTGGTAATATTAAATAAGATTTTTAATGGTATTTTAGAGTTTAGAGTCGCCGAAATTAGTATACATTAGAGAACATTTTATATTCATTGCATTGTATCATTTTATTGACGTTTTTTTTTTATATTTGAGACTTAAACTGACGAGTAGATAAAAAGAAATTAGAAATTAAATACTAAAAATAAGAATAACATTCACATGTAATTGACGTTTAAAATCGCCGAAATTAAAACTTATTATTTCGTCTTCGAGACGCAAATTAAACAGACAGTTTTATGTATCTATAGAAAAAAATAACGCAAAAATGGAGTGAGTAAATCTAAAAGTTACTTATAAGTTGAAAATTGTTCAACAGTAACAGTTATTCTTATTTTAGCATTTAATTTTTAACTGATACGTCTACCTACTTGTCAATTAATTCCTTAATATGAAAGATCACAGACACTGTAAAAATAAAATATTCATATGTAGAATAGTTGGACATCATCTGGTATTCTACGTTGATCTCTTAGCGCTTTGTGTATAATTATCGACACCATAAGGTCTCTTTGAACATCGCGACGTTTAGACATCCACAGCAGCTTGGCACACTTTGTAATCGGATCAGGACAAATAATACTCGGCATTTAATGTTTTGATGCGACGTCGGTGTCGATTACCAGCGAATCCGAGTCTACGACGTTTATCTGGCTGGAATTCCGGGAGAAACGCGCGGCACGAATCCTGTGTGACATCTCTGCCGGAAATAAATGGGGACCTTAAGCGTCGCATTGAGACGGTTGTGCGAACTCCCGCTCTTTCTCTCTCCTTCTCACACTCTCTCTCTCTCTCTCTCTCCCTCGCTCTTTCTCTCTCGTTGAAGCTATCGGTATTCTAATTACTCGCAGCGCGAAAATAGCGAGGAACTTGGGGCGCGTAATTACACCGGAGGACGCGCGCCGCCTTATTAAGCTATCTCATTTTCTTCGGCGAACAGCAGGCCGCTCGATGGCTTCGCCCCAGCCGTGCTTCTTCCTCGAGTTTTATCCGATAAAGGACGGGGCGCGATCTACGAGCCGGGAAGTACGTGGAGATTGGGGGGAGGGGGGGAGGGATGACCTCGGAATAGCGAGCGAAGGTGCGGAGGGCTGGAAGCTCGATGGTCAACGTCGACGATTACCGCGCGGGAACAAAAAAAAAGAAGAAAAAAAAAAGAAAAAAGAAACGCCGTCGTCTTTTCCGGGTTTATTTAACTCCCCTCACCTGAAGGGGTCTACCGAGCACAAACTCGGAACTTCGTCCGCTCCCGCGACGCGCTTCTAACTACAAGTTTGAAAGAATAACGTGAACGTCGAAGTTTGGACCCCGCAACGACGTTAATAACAATGCAGCCGCCCGTATTTTCTCGTTTAGTCAATCGCGAGCACTATCGTGGCACGAAATTAATCGACGCAAATTTCGGAAGAAATTTGCAAACGATCATTACGATTTACGTGATTAGATATTGCGTGGGCAATTTCTTATACTTAATATTTAATTTCTTATATTTGATATTTAATTAGACCTGATCTATCAAATAAAACTAATTGACACAATTTCAGAAGTATTCCCTACATATAATTATAATTAGAATTGTAATTATAATTGAAATTATAATTGGATTGGTAATTTATAAATCTATAAAATCGCGTGAAGATGCAAGATAATTGTTTTTGCATTATAATAATAAAAAAACTGTTGGAATTTAAAAATGTTCTTGAACGCTCATTTTTTATTCGCCATTTTACGTGTCGTGTTACACACGAATATCTAGATTCATCGAATCCTCGGCCGTGGAGAGTAATTTTCGTGTGCAAACTCACGACGGCAATGCTTCACGCGATACATTCACGCACCGTCGCGATACCATCGCGAACGACTTTGCGGAACAAGTCCGCGGGAGTTCGTCACACGAACCATTCCGCGAAACTTGCACCGAATAGCCGCCGTAGTTCACCCACACTTAGCAACTTTTCCACAGGGGGGTCCTCGGCCTCTCTGTATCTAAATCACTTCTCGCTAACGATAATCTCGGCCTTAGAGGGCATAAGCTTAATCGTGCCGCGCTAATTTCCACTCGAAAACTCTCTCCAGACTGCAATAGTCGTAACATTCGCATGAGAGCCCGCGTATGAGAACGTGCCGAGGAACCTCAGCATTTTGAGGGCTCGTTCTCGCGGGTCCCTCCCTCTCTCCCATCCCGCCTTCTTTCCTCCGTGCGCTTCCAGTCGGCTTAAGAGTACGGTAGCTTTTAATCGCGAACTTACGTAACGCGCGAACACGAACGCCATGTTAAGGTCATGTACGACCCGTTAAATTCTAATGCGGCAGATCCGGCAGTTACATCCATCGGCCATTGCGACAAGCTAATTAGCTAGACGGTCTAATGCAGAGCCGACAAGGCGATTTCGGCCGGTATATTCCACGGGTTTAATTCTAACGACCGGCACCCTGCTAATCTCCCGAAATTAATCACCGCTGATGTAAGCCAGAAACGCCCGCGGACCGCGCGCGCGACGTAATTTCCGTCGGCAGGACTCCATTCTCCTCGTTTGTATCCACTGCTGGGATTTTCAATAGATACCGGCACCGGCACTCGGGAACATTTCGGAATCGCTCTCCATGCCGTTCTGTTATCTTATAAATGGCGTACCCATCACGGCCAAGCGGATTTTGCTTTGAGACTAGGAAACGATATTATACGACCGCTTCTTCTTGAATATATGATGTAATAATATTTTGTAACAATTACTTCATTTTGCGCTGCTACTGATATTGATCTCAGCTACGGCAAAATTAACTATTTTCTCAGTTGCGTTTACATATATACATAAAATTGTTAGAAGCACGCACTTTAAAATTAATTCATATTTCTAAACTCGCGTGTAAGAAGAGTCAGTCAAATAGATATCACTCCAATTAAAACTTATTTATCCGCCTGACACACGTAAATACTCATAAAATGTACATAAAGACAATATACAGAGACTTCTAACATTTTTCTATCCTCGTAACTCTCAAGAAAACGACCTTTCCCCCCGTAGTGGCGCAGCTTGAAGCATCGGGGGAAACAATGAGACCGTGTCCGCAGGAAACGATATATATTTGTACGTGACTGCTGTAGAAAGGAGCGTGCTTTCCGTCGGACGTATATAATAACGCAATTACCAGCGTGTTCGAGATTAAGCGGGAAAGAATTACGGAAAAGAAGGAGCCGCTCGTCCGTTACGCGCGTGTTACGCGGACTGACGGAAACGCGGTATGAGACGGATGGAATTTCGAGGAGCGGAATCCAGGATAATTCTCACTTAATCCTCGGACGCAGTCCTTGTGATGAACCATTCGTTACGCCTCCCCGCGACGTCGGCGGCGAGTATTTTCGTCGTGGTATCATCGGCCGCGCGCGCCGGATAATCCCATCTCCGATATTGCTTCCATCTTTAATGCACTCGAAATCCATCCACTTCGAGACACATTATACGTCGATCGGGCAGGCACCCCGGGATCGAATTGCGCGACTCATCGATCGCAGTTTCGACGAAACTTGCCAAACTCGGTCGGGCCACTTTTGCCTGTTTTTCCAAACTGAATTTTATGGCGACGGGACTCAGCGCTGTATTTATTGCGCTGTCAGTAATATTGTTTTGGTACTCGCGCGATTTCGCAGATTGGGAAGTGATCTTTGATATAAAGTAACGAGAGAAAGAGACGAAGTAACAATTTGGAAATACTTTCTGAGCAGGAAACAGGAACTCGCTTTATTTCAATAATTTATTGGATTTAATAATTTAGTAGTTTGTTGCTGATCGACACAATAAACTTTACGGAGCGCGATTCGCGGGTCGTGCATGTAGAGGCAGAACAGTGAAAAGCGCGGAAACGGTACTACAGAATTGTATCTGTTGATTCGCAGATATCACACACGAGGAAACTGGCAGGCAACTGGAAGTGGCGCGGCGTCGTTTGGCCATTGAGGACTCATCGCTGGTCATAAAAGGAGTCTGGTGGATAAACCGTGAAAGTGCCAATATCTCGCGAATAAAAGCACCGTCGACCATACGCGACGCTATACAGAAACGGATGGGCTGGCGCGCGTCGAACGGTAAAATCGAAGCAAAATTGACGGCGCCACGAACGAGCATCCCGCCGGAAGAATATGAGGCTCCGTCGCGCGAGCGCCTGTTCGATCGAGGAGAATTAATTTCCCTTCCGGTCATCGGGTCACGGCGAAATGACCGTGCTGCCGAGATTAATCGCGTCCTCATGAGAGCTCGGATCTCACGTTAGTCGCTCGATCAGCGAACAACAAGCGGTTGCCTCCTCGACCCATGAACGGGCGTGAGAGACACGCCAACGCAGGAAGGCAAACCGCATCGGGTGAAATTCTCTTCGGGTCGAGCCAAAAGGCGAACACGAAGACAAGCAGATAGTACTGACCCATTTAATCTTGAAATCTTTCTCCAGCATTAATCTTCCCCGAAATCTTGTTTGAAATATTATCCGCTCCCTATCCCGACGAAAGTGGCCCTCTGTAAACAACGTAGCGTTACGTAAAATTCTGACGCGCGAGAAATCGACGGTGGTCGTAAAAGCTAGGGCGGATCGAGGGGCAACGAAGGGTAAGTCGCGAGTATCATTCGGCAAATAGTAAGATCCGGGGAACGTATAACACCTCTCGGCGGCAATCTTCTCTATTTGACCGGCGATTCCCATCGCTCTTCGTCTCCCCCGGATTCCAAGCCCCACTGTCGTTTCACGTCTTCCCACGTCGCAGGCATAAAAGTATAACGACCTGGGACGCGTTACGTTCGCGGTTTACAGGGTGAGGGTGCACGTAGTGCTCCCACGATAGCACCGGGATCGTCCGGTATAACATCATAAAACTCGCGGGAGAGTTCACATAGGAGCGGCGAGACCGACGACGATGACGACGACGTTCCGAATTGGTGAATAATCCAATAATCGGAAAATTGCGGCAAATACTCTCGCCACTCTCGGAAAATAATCGTGGAGTATAAAAAAAATTGCAATTTCCAAAATTGAAACAAAAGTATGAAGTATTAAAACTCTGACTAAGTTCATCGGCTCGACAAAAGACGGCAGATAAAAATCGATAACGATAAGTTATATTCCTGTGTGTAATTCTACTCGTAGTGAGCGAAACGCGAGAGTGATAAAACACAGTGCGGTGAACCGTAAAGCCCCTGGTCCGGCAGAATTCCGAGGAGACCCCAAGACGTGTTCGACGCGAAGGAATTCAATCGCGAAATGGACCGCGCGATATTTGAATACTCGCGTAGATTGTAGCGTCGGTGAGTTCAGTGAATCCCGTATCCCCCGAAGTAGATATTGTGATCGTCGCACGCGGACAAGGTCCATTTCCGGACCAGCACCGATACTCCGATACTTCGTCCGATGTCTGTTCGCGCGCTGCTCGAAACTTGGACGGGCTGCGAGCGGCTGAGGGACTTTAGGATCTCACCTTCGCAAGAGGATCGGGCGAGTTCACGCGTGTAATTTGTCTCTTTGAGAACGCTGAAATATCGGTGGGAATATCTCGCGGAGATATGGATCACGTGCACGTGAAGTCAAGATCGGCATCGAAGAGCAATCCGACGAAGATGGCCTGTGAGAAGGCGTCGAGACGCCTTAGGACGATCCTCGTGAGGGCGTCTCGCATCGGCGTCTCCACGGCGGAAGTCGCCAGGTTACCGGCGGCCAAGAAGCTTATCCCACAAAGAGATCACGGTTGGAAATTGGCGGTGTTCCTCCTGCTCATGTTTGGAGGTGGTGTCATCGTCGCCTTGGTTTGCACCGCCAGGAAAGGATGCTCAAAATTGGAGGATATCGTAAGTTGTTTTTTTTTATCAGTGTATATATCTTTACTTTTACGAATATTGCACTTAATATAAATATTAAATTTTCGAGATAACTATCTTTCGAGAACCCATCTGGAAGTAGCGGATAGGACGAAATAACAAATGTATTTAAAACTTAATTAAGTTTAAGAGTAACTTTATTATATAAATACTTTGCAGTGTATATATTGTACTTTATAGTACATATAATTACTGCAAACTTCAAAATTTTGCATAAAAAGTATAAATTTAAATTATGAACAATTTAAAAGTTTAAAAGAGCTAAACAGACGCATTTCTATGAATTCGCTCCGAAGACCGCATACGTGACTTTCTAAAGAATTTCATGAACCTGAGAGAGCGGTGGATGTGAAGTATATGTCGTATGTAACATGCGGTTGACTTGAGTAAAAGTCACACGTCGTACACATTTTCCAATGAAAGGGACGAGGGTGAAGTTTTCCGTGTACTCCGAGAAACTATTTCCGTCAGAAAGAATTTGATGTCACGCTTTGGTCGGACAGAAACTCCCCCCTCTTACTCTCTCTCTCTCTCTTTCTCTCCTGTCAGATCTTCCCTTGAAAAATATATTTCATCAAAATTCACCTAAATTTCAGACCACCTGTAGAATAAATCTGTCGTTGCTAGAAATGTACTCTCGTTGGTTTCACTGTTTTATTAAAAAAAAAATGGAGAGAGAGAGAGAGAGAGAGAGAGAGAGAGAGAAAGCAGAGAAAACGTGTGATAATGGAAAATTTTTGTAATTCATGTACATATTTTATTTCATTTTCAAGTGTAAAAGTTTGATACTGAACCACTGTAGCATTGTGTGCGATATATCCAATTTAAAAAAAACTGTCATTGTTACCATCGTGATACTACAAAAAAAATTATTTCGCATAACGTTTTCACAATTTTTCTAAATTATTATTTTATGTTATGTATTTTTTCAGATAGTATTTTTCATTTTTTAAATTTCTAAAAAATTATACAAAATATTAAGAAAATAATAAACAATAATATTTGTGCACAAATTAAAATTTAATATTTAATCGCAATGGAGTATAATAATCAGCGACGCATCCGCTTTATCATGCTCCTCGTTTCTCGCATCCTTTCGTTGTCAGTCATTCAAGATTTCTATCGCTCCTCTTCGGATGCATCGCAACCGAAGAGATTCCCCGCACATTCCCTTCAATCTCGCGAAGCAAACCGTCGCAGACTGCCGCAGAGAGTGAAGCGTTATACACGCGCGAGAGCTATCGCGTAGCGTGGCGAAAAGGGAGAGACAACGAGAGGAGACGTCGTGTGCGGCGGCGGTGGCAAGGCGGACGGATCGTGTTAACGATGTTTCGCGCGCGCGCAGGGGTGGATGGGGGGGGGAGGGAGGTCGGGTGCGCGCTGAAATTACAGATCAAGGGGTTTCTAAACAATTACGCTGTCGGCGGGAGGTCAAGCCTGGAGTAGCGTGACGTTAGAGGCTACCGGCTTGCAGGAACCGAGGCTTGTGGCCTGCGGCTGGTTGCGGACGAGGGCCGAAGCTGCCAGGAAGTGCTCTCTCACCGGCGGCCAATGGGCGGCGGTGGGTTACGTCGACCGGTCGGGTAGAGGAGTGCGCGGCTCCTCTTCTCTGATATTCCCCTCCGGGGAAACAGGCGCGCCGCTCCATTGTATATCCCGGAGCAAAGCGGCACGGGTATAGACGCGCATAGGATTGGCGGGTATTCGCTCTCTCCCTCCCCCTCCCACCCCGCGCACCCCCTGCTGCTATTACATCGAACGCAGCAACCGCAACGCGGAAAGTTCGCCTTTGAGTCACCCGCCAGGATTGACAGCGATTTTAACTGACGTGACCGAGCCGCGATTATCGCCCGCCGGGCTGATTGGCGGTCAGAAACATCCCCCGAGCTCTCGCGGGACTAGTGTTGCCTTATGGCCGAGGGGGCAAAAGGGAGAGAGAGAGAAAGAGAGGGAGAGGGAGAGAGAGAAAGAGAGCACGATCCCTCGGGCGTTGCTTAGTGGGATGTTAAGTGAAATGCTCTAGAGGGTCATTGCGATGGGTCCGCTGGAAAATCACGAATTCTCTTTGATGCCGTCAATTGCTTGCGAATTGCTTATGCAATGTTTGCTAATGAGAATCGTTGGAATCTAAAGGGTATCGTTATGCTAAGTACAGGACGATCGTATGTGATGCAGCTGACGAAACATGGAAGTGATGGCATATTTATTTAACTGTTTATAAGCTGCTTATGTAGCCCTATTATAAACCAAGAAGATATTTGCTAATGAAAGAGTATCTTTTTACGTATTATTACATAAAGATTAATTATTGCAGATTAATTACAAAAAGAATAAATTCCAATGGAAATACTATTTCAAAGATTCTCTTTGCATACACACACATATCTTTTACATACAAATATCTTTTACACAATATTATATTTAGGAATTTTCAAAATAATAATAAAAATTCTATCTATTGTCAAAGGTTCTTTTATTGAGAATTCTTTCTGACAGCACAATCTCGCGAAGCTTTTAATTCATTTGATTACATTGTTCCTTCAATTTACGAAAATCACTTATTCACGACGTACGACGTGTTAGCGTAGTCCTTCGATGTTGCTTTATTGGTCTAGTTCGATACGCGGGTGGGTTCTACGATAGATGGAGAACACGGATTCTCTTTGATGTCGCCGTGGTTGATAGTTGCTTGCATCGCTGCTTATGTAAAGCTTGTTAACACTATCTTACCTAACCAGAACTGTGGGTACCGTCGATTACACGAAAACAATTACGGCGGAAAGGAATATTTCATGCAACCACCGTAGACGAATAAGGTGCGAAACGAGGAAATAGTAAACTCTACAAAATTAAAGAGGAAATACACATCTCGTCGCGAATGACACGAATATTTTATTTTATTCCAAACACTTTAACGATTCAACATTTATTTTATTATCCCGTTACTTGAATATATACCGCCTTTTTCTCGCTTTAAGCGCTTCTCAACATTAAATTACATCGCGAACGAAAGCATTCGCGTTTGTTAAAATAAAATCTGTTAGTATACCTACGACGGCTTTATGCCGTATGTTGAAAAAGGCGTCGCACGTCCGGTGCAGAGTACGTCGCGTCACTGTTTATCCGAGGCAGCAAGCCGCGACGTGCAAAATCTACGGCAACACCGTCAAATCCTATCACCGAGCCGGGAGCTGCGAATTTCGCCGTCGGCCGTCCGCCGTCGTGCCGTTGCCGCCCGCTACTACTCTCTATTTACCTTCGGGTACACGTCAATCTGCGATTACCGTCTCGCTGCGCGTTCCTGCCGCGGCCGCGGCGGTTCCTCAAAGCGCGTATCGGACATTCATGCGTCCGTCCATACGCATCCGAGTCTGGTTGCACGCAATATGCGATCGCGGAGGGAACACACGGAGATGCGTCGGACGTGCGTGACGCAGCCACCTGTGCGACACGGGGGGGGGGGGACGCGCGTACAGATGCGCGTTATCGACGAGCACGCGCGCGTACGCGGATCAGCCGGGAATCTCGAATTCCATTTACATTCTTAATGCCCAGGCAACTAAAAAAATCGCCGCGCTTGGATGCACACACGTCGCTCCCGAATGAGGCCGAATCTGACAGAGAGAGCGGCGAAACCGACGGGAATAATGTTTACTCAACGGGACGAGATTGACTACTGCCGCCGAATACCGAGCGTTTTTACGAGTGAAATTTGCAAATTCTGTTAGAGTAGCGCGGATAAACGATAGCTGCCGTATTGTAGAATTACCATCGATAGGATACGCCATGTTTATCCAATGGAATCAGCTCTGGAATTGTCGGTCTCGAATATAGAAAGTTCCTTTGCAACGAATTCGCAGGCAAAAGCGACGGTGTGAAGCAACGGTGGAACGTGTGTGGATGCAACATCCCTTTGATAAATTAACGTCAACATTTTCCTCATCTTTGAATTTTGTCGCTGCCGCAAACAGAGACTGTTTCACTATTCGATAATATTCGTGCTCTATATTATTCAATTCGCGTACTGAATTTTACCGTTTCTCTCTTACAGTAGTGCAAGTCAATCATATTGTCTACGTATCTTCAATCTGCATTTTCGCAACGTGTACCATGCCAATGATTCGAAACCGAGATGATTTTCCTTTTCCGCGACGAATACCCTGTCAATTTCCGAGCGGCATATTTGACGGGGGTGTGTGTTTCGCCGGTCGCGTCATTGCGAGCGCGCGCACATACGAATCGAGCATTCATAATTCCGTCGGTTGCCTCATCGCCGGCGGCGGCGGAAGGTAGCGGCGAGTGCATATATTCGCGTTCGGAATAGCACGCACCGGCGCACGTGTGCGACGGCGCGGCGGCTACCACGTGTCAGTGAGCGGGACACGTCGGCGACGCGAGACAGTTGCTATCTACGCCGACGTGCCACGCACGCGAGCCGACTGCAGGCCGTTATTCGCGGGACAGGTTCACGCAGGCCAGCATAATTCCGGGATAGCTCGGACAGCTGCGTATGATGCCCGTCGGCGGTATCAGGGCGGTATACGATCTCCGTTGGTCCGCGTCGCATTGGGTGTCGCATCTCCCCCTCCTCTTACTCCCCTTCCCCCTGTCCGCCGATTTGCGATTAATTAATGCGTTAATTTATCAGCTCTCATTCTGCGCTCGGAACTCGGCGCCGGCGCCTGGCGCGCTTCGCGGAGCGTGCAATGAGGGTAAACAGGATGTAAACCGAATCTCTGATCGATATTGACTCGTGTCATCAAGGTCCTGTTTGCCGCGCTTGTTTGCTCCTATGGACTATCCCCGTTTGATACGCCAATGGGTCCTAATATTTCTCGACGATATCCTCCTTTTTGTATATCATAAATGATACATAGAGCGATAGATTTTTGTCATACATTTCTGCTTGCTAAATTACAAAAAAGTAGTTTATTGTAATTTAGTTGACACTTTGATTGATTAAACGCTACTGTCTCAAGATATTTTTTACAGTGCGCAAAGAAGGGTCGTTATTTCTGATTGTCGTGATACGATCGAGACCAATGACGTTGACAGAACGATGTTTTTCAGCTTCGTAAGAAAAATGAGCGCAAATGGTAGGTCGCCTTCGAATGTCGATCCGACTACCGCACGAGCGACGAATGAGTGTCACCGGCCATTAACGAGGCCTCGAATTTCAAATCCCGTTTCCGTGATTACCACGGCGGAAACGAGACGGAGACGTGGGAGAGAAGAGGCGGAGGTATTGAAGGGAAAGCACGGGATCTACAGCAGCTGGCGGGCGTTTTAGATCAGATCCCTTTCCAGAAAGTCGGCTTCCGAATGTCAATTTCGGCCGCCGATGCTGAATTCCCGACATTTACGGCTACGTGCCGTCCTGACTTACATCGATAGCCACCGTGAGGGAATTTCCCGGATTTTCCATTTGAGCATTCTTCCCGCGATCATCCGATAGTCAACTCGACGAAAGGGGTTCCATTCGTCGAAGGGCGAATTTCTCTTATTTTTTATCGCATTATCGAACGCATTTGGATCGCGTGAGATTTTGTCAAACTATAATAAAGTAAAAGCTTATTTTTACTTCTATATATATCTCATTACTTATATACAATATAATCTCATTGCACATATAATTAATATTTTACAGAGAGAAATGATTTATCCATACTAATTTTATATTAACAACGCACGAAACATCATCACTTTCCAATTATGTGTTGTTGTTTTCACAGTAACGTGTAAACTCGCAGTTTCACATGCGACACTTGCGGAAAACAAGTTCCCTCTTAAACTACCTATTTTACTTTCAACATGATCGAGTGCAAATGCTTCGCGTTTGTATCAGCCAGAACGTACGAGCGGCGGTGTGACATCAGTGGCTGTTGTCGGTATATTCCGAAAACGCGTTGTCGCTCGTTCGATATAAAATACGCAGGGGATAGCGGGAAAAAGGGAGGACGGGGGAGGGGAAGGGTGGACGGACGAGAAAGCTGGAGAGAGCCGTGGTGAGAGATTCGAAAGGCTGGCGGATAGATAGGCGCCGGAGCGTAACTCGATATAGCTGCCAGCAAGCTGCCGGTATCGCGTTCCCCTCCGCTTTCCGCACCTTCCGTTTTCCACCGCTATTCCATCCCCTGCCACGCCACCCACGCTGGCCCGTCAACCCTCTCGCTCGCTCGCTCGCTACGCGGATGCAGCAGGGTTACCCAGGAATATTCTCCACGTAAATGCAGCATCGATGTTTTCTCAGCGACGAGGCCTCTCGATGGCATCCTCCATGCCCAGTCCCTTTTCCCTCCGCCACCGCCATCCTCCCCGTCTCCCGTTTCCCGCATATCGTGCTCCTCCTTTCACGCGCCTTCAGCGTTTTATTCCGCGATCTTGGAATACTGCAGCTGTTACACCGTCGCTGGCACTGATAGGGGCCAACTGCTCGATATTCCTCGGGAGAGACGATCTTGGTGTATCGACCTTGAGCTTAGATAGAAGACGGTAGAATTTCGCGGGGCAAGAATCGAGACCGATATCAGCGGAAAACTAAGGGAGGAGATCCGCTTTCCCGGCCGGCTCGATAACGTCGATGTTTCTGCATTTTGACTTCTGAATTTTGTCCCGCGCACATGCGATGGCGTCCGAAATGTTTCCGAGCCGAGAGCTTCTTTCGATGGCACATTTTCCGGAGCTTGAAACTTCCGTCAGAACAATTATCATTTTATCTAAATTCCAAGAATGAAATTTAGATGCGAGAAGAAAGTGTTACTTGTCAATTTCTCAATAGTCGCAATTTCTCGATAGAATCGTTACGTTACGAAATTCGATGGAACAAATAAAAGATCGCGCATCGCCTCCCGAGAAATGCACGAGAATGCCGAGTCAGGGCACGTACGTGATCCTAACTTCACGATGTTATAATGATCGGTGAAGCGAGTGTCAAAGTTGGAATTCGATTCGGCGACGGTAGCATTAAACTTAAGCCTGGCAAGTTCGACATTCGGATCGGAACAGATCGCATCTCGGTAACATTAATATGTAAGACGTAAGAGCCAATTAGCGGCGGTTCGGTTCATATAGCGGTAGTTCTTACTTCCCCCATCGTAACGGCGGCTTTGACGCGATTTCGCGTTCGCCAAAGTTTCCGAGACGGCTTTGTCCCGTCGTTTGCGAGAACTCGAGAACTCCATTAGCCCCGCGTCGCGCCACGAGCATTCCCGAAAACGGGGAGCCACCCCATTGACCGAGATCCTTCAGGAAACTCCTCGAGAATGCGCCTTGCGGGAAATGGCCTTGAACTTGATTAGATTCTAGCGTTCTAGGATTTTTCTTACGCGCTCTGCGAGGCGCGATTATTGAACGTCCAACAAACTCTCTTCGTGACTTCCAACTTTGTAAAGAATTGCTATCGAGTTATAATAGCGTCATAAATCTGAATGCGTGACCGCGCATTCGTTGATTTTTTGCTGCGATATTATCCGCAATGTAACACTAGAGATCGCGCAGAGATTTTCGCGCGACATTCGAATATCTCGCTCAAACTGTCCACGTACAAGACAGGAGAGAACAATCGCGACACAATATGCTGAATACGCGACGAAACGTCGAATGCCGCGCGCGGCGCTCGCTCGGACGCGCCACGCGCGAGGACGCGTCGCGATGTATTCCGAAACGACGGTTTATAATAAATTCCGGCGGCAAACGCGTTGCGTGCGATATTTAGACGCGCCTACGTTGTGCGTCATGCTCGCCCCCAATATTGCGACCATCCCGCATCCCGGACACGTACCAACGAAATTACGAAATTTGCAAACAGACGAGATGCAACGGCACGAATGCGACGGCCGGGCTGTGTTTTCCAGCGTTCGCCAGCAGCTCTGCCGTGCGTCGCGCGGGGGGGAGGAGACGCAGATGTCCTTTCGTATACCGCCAGAAATCGAAGTGACCCCGATTAGACGACGAATCTACCGCGTCGAAAACACCGCGGTGAATTGGCCGTGTCCTCTCTGCGAAAATCTCCGTGATTTTCGTCGAATTTCCTTGCCATCCCCCCGGGCTGCCGTAGAAAATACCGCTCGAGATGAAGTTAGTATCGACCCGAGCTCGACTAATTACTTTGATACGCGTTTGACCGTGTTCGACCACACCCTACCGTGACTATCGTTACGTGAAAATCGCGTGTTATTTACGCTCTCTTAGAGTAATACCCCTCCCCCTCCAAATAGCATTGTGTGCGTGTAGTGGTATAGCATAGTTTCTGTTCATCGCGATAACAGCTTCATTTTCTATGTCGAGATAAGAATGTCTAAATAGCGCCGGCTGACGAGTAATGTCACGTTACGGAGCTTTAACACATTCCGGATTTTCAATTATTCCTCTCGCTACTCGCTAATCACTCTTTCATTAAGGGACAAAAAAATATCAATCTCCTTTTTTTATGAATAATTTCGTTTTAACGTCAACGTGTCACAAAATGTATAATTAATGCATTTTCGTGATAGACACGCGGTAACGTCGCGGCGGTGCGGACCTATCAGGTGTGCGGCATCCCCTCGTCAGCGACGTTAATCGCTTTGTAAAACACCGGTGTGTCTCATTAAAATCCCATTCCAGCCTCGAATTCACAATGCCGCGGATTTCTGTTCTGGCACCTCCGGATTTAAGTGGATACGACCGAAGTTGGACGCCGGCCGACGCGACGCTCGTTCGCGAAAATTGCGCCACGACACGTGCGGCAAGAAATCTGTTGATCCGCGCGCGCGGCACATCCATTCGTTAATTGCCGCCGCGCAAGAAACACCTCGTTAAGCGCCCTTCGTTCTCGTAAAAATTCCTCGCGAATTATCGCCGATCGTTAACTGCCTGCTAATCTCGTTATCGCGCCCGATTCGTCAGATCGCAATCGAGCGAGATTCGATGCGCGGGCTAATTGCCAAGTGTTCGAGCGTCGATTGAAATTCATAATGGCGAATAAATTTTACATTTGCATTTTGAAATTTTATTGTATATCATTGGAAAAATGGACGAGACCTTGCAGACAAAAAGCGTCTACCGTCTAATAGCGCCGGGATGTGAGAGCGTTTAAAGATCGTATAAAACTCCATATATAGTTGCAGCTATCATGCCTTTAATGTCTCTCGCTAGAACTGAGGATGCCCTGCGCGAACGTAAACGATAAAATGACGAGATTGGGACCAGCGGACAATTTCGTTCTCGCTTGACGAGTGTTTCAAACGAGCTGCCGGGCAATGGCAGCAACAACCTACCCTCGGCGTTCCTGGCAGCGATTCGGCTCTGCCCCAACGATGACTGCAGCAGTATTGGAAGGCGACGAGAGAGAGAGAGAGAGAGAGAGAGAGAGAGAGAGAGAGAGAGAGAAAGAGAAGGCGAGGGCAGGTCGGGTCCGTGCTTCCGGTAGGGTGCGAGTGTGCTGACGTAGAGGGCTGTGCACGTATTGCAAAATAACAGGCACGGCCAGGACTGAAAGGAATATAGTCAGAAAAGAGAGGCGCCAGGCTGCCTACCTTTACGCTATTCCCCCACTTCCCCTCGTCTAAATCTAATTCCGTAATTTTTGAGCACGTGAGGATTCAATTTGCTCCATCACGCAATCGAACGTCTGGGATAGTTCAGCATTTTTCCTCGATAAACGAAGGCATCGCCGTCCCATTTGTTTGATTTTTCACCCAATTATAGCATCGAACCTTTCAAAACGGGACG
The DNA here is from genome assembly GCF_000956235.1 of Wasmannia auropunctata. Classification (NCBI taxonomy): domain Eukaryota; kingdom Metazoa; phylum Arthropoda; class Insecta; order Hymenoptera; family Formicidae; genus Wasmannia; species Wasmannia auropunctata. Next base: position 1,887,038 of record NW_012026890.1, read on the forward strand.
CTTCCTCCCGTCGATGAACCGATGAATACGTCCATCCACACTTGATTTGAGCTCTGAAAATTGAGAAATGAATATATCGGGCCTACGCGTCGCGCGAATGTCCGCGTTGTTCGCGCGGAATACGACAGCCGATCGGCGAAATTGCGACGGACTGTGAAACTAGTTGAACAAAGTGTAATTACGAGCGCGACACACCATCTCCCCTCCTCCCCTCCCCCCTCTCCCTCTGTCTTCTCCTCCTCCGCGTCTCTGTACCTCGCACAAAAGCGAGCCGGTGTTTGTTTCGGCGTGTGTAATCGACCGGAAATTCGCGGCGTGGCGTGTCGATACACATCGGAATCGCGAGTGCGCCCGTATCGCGTTATATGTTACGCGGCCAATAATTCGGTGGATTCTAGGACGGAATGTCGGAGGCGAGGCGACGAACTTATCCGGCGAACTTTGAAGCCGCGATTTAGTATGCATGGAAATTGGTACGCGAATTTACTGAGGTCGCGTTTGTAGATTACATCGATAGTTGAAAGCGTTAATTGGGTACAGCGTTTGATTTTCATTAAATATTCCTGCCCGTGCCTCTTGTTAAAGATTAACCTATAATTAATTTAATTATATGTGATATTTATTGAATTTAATCTGACGTGAAGATATGTATTTAGTCTTTATTGCGTCGAATTTGATTCCACTAATTAAAATTAATAATGAAAATTTGAATGTCGAAATTGTTTGTACAAAAAATCTTTATACGAATAGGTCGGTCAATTTGTTAAATGCAATTAGTATATGATATAATTTGTATTAAATTATTTTTATCAATATTGATATGAAGAGAAAAAAAATGATACAGAAACATAGTAAAATTGGTAACATTATGAATTCCGTCACCGCGAGTCTCTTCAGATATATCGACATTGATAGAAACTTAAATCAGATAAAAAGTACAATAAAAAGTAGCAAACTCGTCTTTGAAGCGCCGCGGGCGATGCTTGGTAAGTAAATGGCGACCTTAGGTAATAACTCGAAGACGCCCACGTGGATGCCCGGCACGATCGGGAAATACGACGCGAAGGGTTGCAGCCGCAGAGTCAGTGCCCGCGCTCGGAGGGTTGTCGGGAACGTGCCCCGGGGTTGCAGAGGGAGAGGGTCCCGTAGAGAGGAGAACGGTTATGGCAACAATCCATAGCTACGAAGACAAAGGAAGAGCATAGACATAGCAAAGAGGGAGAGAGAGAGAGAGAGAGAAAGAGAGAGAGAGAGAGAAAGAAGGAGGAGACGGAGAGGGAGAGCGCGAAATGGATAGTGCTGGGATAGGAATCAGCCGACAGAAATATTTTAGCGCTGCGGGGCGAATCCCTTGATGACAATTCCAGCGCGCGCCCAATGCCGGCAATGGTGCGGCTTTTTTTGCGCGTCGCCGCCGCGTTCCACGCACGCCTCTAGCCGGAAGCGAAATTACGTTCCGTGCGCCTCGTGTGCCTCGATACCCCACGGACGCTTCGTTGAAGCTGTTGCTTTGATCACCGATCTTCAAGGGAGAGAGGGACACCGGGTGTCCGCTGCGCGCGGCAGTATTTCGTTCACGTGAAACGAAACGTCGTAAAAGGCTTGTTAGATCGAAACGCGTGCTTTTGCCTTTTCGCGAATCGTATTTCATCGATTTGCGTGACTTGGCTAATACGTGAGAACAAAACTTCGTAGAATACTGATGTACGATTGAGAAAATATCTTCCTTCTCACGAAAGGCGAAACAAATATTAAAATTATTTTTGAAACAGTGTTTCTATTAAGAGAAAATATATAGTGTGTACATTTGTTTTTCAAATAGAATAATTTTTTTCTCCACACTCACACACACACACACACACACACACACACACATTGTGATTTATATTTCAGAAATCCTCTTTCCACTCAAATGCATATCTATCTGATTTTAAGTGGTAGTTTGCAAGTCCATTATGGTGGTTACATAAATGAGTAAATAGGATTGCGAATGTTTCTCCGTAAGCATTATAACATGAATGTTTGATAGTTGGAAAACCGAAACGCAGATTGCGCGCGTAGTTTATTTCGTTGCGTCCGATATTTAGGGACGGAAGAGAGGCCGGGTTTATAGGCATGGGGGATGGGCGGTCGTCGATGCGGGATCGTATGTAGTTGGTAAACTCGCGCCGCGCTGGTGAAAGCCACCGCACAAAGGCTCCCGTAACACGATGTCGTTTACTCGAGAGCCCCGATCAAAGCGTCCGAGCGGTCAGTCCAAAGATATCGAAGCACGCGTCACGAAGCATAACACAGGAATTCTGCTTCCGGGATCGGCAAGCCGGTTTATTATTAAATCTTTTTTGCCATGTTTCCTCCACCACGCCTAGATTAAAACGTCATGTGGCGCATGTGTAGCACGTTTTTTTTAACGAACTCCGCCCATGTGGAACTGCATTAAACGGCGCTCTCTCGCATATTAATTATTTCTTTTTTTATCGTCGCGCACCGTCGATATTATAATGCGCGCAATTCTGCATTTTAATTTATCGACAAAGATATTTCTAGAGGTGACATTTAATCCAAACGTACTGTTAATCTCGGTCACTTGTTATTGATAGATAGAATTTTACTTCTTGCGAGAAATAAATGGTACATTCGCTCATTTATCAAACCGAGTTCGAAGAGGTGTGTTACAACTGTGATAAATCGCGTTGCTCCGAATTGTACCTATTGTTGTTTCAGCCTGCAAACATGGAAATTTACAGGTTGATCTGTTTGTTTCCCCTGACGTTAATAAACTGACACGTTAAATAATTTAGAGAGGCATGTATATTGATTTTTATTATTAGATAAACGGGCAGTTTTATTTATTGCTCTGTCGGGTTTATTGATGTGCCGCGCGCGTGAGAGGGTCTTGCTGTATTAAAATAAACAAACGTTATAAATAAGTTGTACGATATAAAATCGAAAGGGCGGATTGCGCGGTACAATTTACAGCGATGAAACCTTTTAATAGTCCTAAAACGAAAATTGCAAATATTTGTTTATGGTTTAATCTTCGGGTTTTCCGAGCTATTGCTATGGTATACTATAACGGAACTGTAAACTGTTCGAATGTGCAAACAGAAGGCGATTGCATCGATGGAATGATGATCGAGATATATGGCAATGTCAATATTTTAATTTGATGGAACCTAGTTCTTCCAGGGCATATACGCAATTTTTTTTATTATGGATAAAAATGAAGAAAGATATTAAGCGATATTAAGAAAACGTAAAGCTATTATGTAACAGTAAAGAATGGCGTGGCAAGAATGAAGGCAAATATTTTAATTTTAGAAGCGTTAGCGTTATTCCAATAGTTTTAATACAATAATTATTTTATGCCTATGTGTACAATAGCTTCAATTATACTATAATATTGGTATGATCATGTTACTATCGCAATACTGCAATATAATAACAATCATTATTATTGTTATTATTATTATCACCGCTACGCTCAATTATGTTATATTACAATGTTATAAACAATAATATTATATTATAACATTTGATTAAATATGTCACTGTCAGGAGAACTGCAGAGACGCATCGTGTAGATGCAGCGAGTAGATCTGCGCAAATATTATTTTCGCGTTCGTGCACAGGAGACCTCGTTAAACTGTGGCTATCGCTATATGCGCATCGTTTTTTCGTCAAATGGCAAACGAAACTACCGGTCGCGAAACGTCGCGCTTTCTTTCTCTGGAAAGCGGCAAGAACAGCCGACAGCACGTCAACCGTCGGCGATTTATTGCTAATTATTGTTCCGCGTGTGGAGTCCGGTAAAACCACAAAACGAGCGGAATGTCCTGCGCGCGCGAGACGTGCACACGTAAAGCCCTGACACGCGAGCCGTGCCGCGGAGCGGCGTGTATAAAATCGCCGGCGACATTGATGGATGCGAAATCGGACCTTAAACCAACCCCACGGAGCCCCCGGCTTGGTCCAGTCTCTGATACATAGATATTAGAATAACAAATGGTGCGCCCGGAGATCTCGTTCCTCTAAAAAAAGAAAAGTGCCGAAGGACGGGTTACAGTTTTTGCATACTTTGCGCGATTTTTTTGCCCTCCCTCCCTCGCGCAGCTTGGCACTTTCACGGTGACTCGGCGCTCCGAAGAGGCGAGAGAATATTTCATGGAGTGCTTAGGAATGTGAAAGCCGCCGCGAAAAGTCTAGACGCGATTTAATTTACAATTCGATTTCGCAGCTGAATCATATTACACTCTGGCACACGCAAATTACAATCGAAATATAACTCGCGCAATTACGTGCGTATATTAAATGTAGGAGTCAGATTATCTTCTCTTTAATTCTTTCAATATATATATATATATTTTTTTTTTTTCTTTAGATGGCATATGTATGCGAAAATTTCGAATTTTGTAGCTCTCGTTCGCTGCACGTCGAGAAATTACGTGCCTTAAAGGGGTCGATGGCACCCCGTGTACGAGGTTTCGAGTTGAGGGTGGGCCGATTCTAAGCACGGCGCGATACCAATTTGGGCAATTAAACGATCCCCATCTGCAGGGGGCTAAACGTGTTATCTGCTCGGTTATATCCGTAGCCGCAGCCTCTCCTCGTCGTATCGCACCAGTCCCCTTATCCCTCTCCGCTTACCCGCCGCGACTTCACCCCCGCCGAAATCCTGGGGGATGGCGTCACGACACCATATCTATCGGCCTCGTGAAACCTTGTTACACGTACTCGCAGTTGCCACCGCATTCTCATATCGTCGCCGCAGCGATCTTCCTCGGCGATGTCTCCGTGGTATTTCTATAGGACACCTCCCATATCGAATGAGACCTCAAAATGTTTCCGCAAATGTCGTTCGGGATTACGTGTGCGTAACATAGGGGTCATTAGCAGATTGCGATAATTCCAAATACATTCTGAAGCAACTGCTGCAATGTTATGTATAATAAAACAATGACCAATTTTCACATTGATCCTTTAAATTTTTATAACTTTATTAATCTCTTCTATTCTCGATTTTTTAAATATCTTTATTATTTCAAATATACGTGTATGTATAAATCAAACTTATTTTGATGGAAATGATATTTATTGATTCCCGAGAGCTCCTCTGGTTATGAGGGATCGTGCGAAAGATACTCGCGGGAGATACTTATCTCGCGACGCAAACGAAACCGGAATCGGAACTCGCTCTGGCGTTGCAATTTACCAAGTCACCACCGGAACTTTCAACTTCGTCTAACGAATTCGAACAAATTTTAACTGGGTATTCGACATTCCGTGCAACCACGGAAGATGCAGATGACATTCCTCGCTGAAAGTACCTTCTCCCATGAACTTTCGTATCCAGTTTCGACTTGGCAAAGTTGAACAACTTACGATCGATCACGACGTATCGTTTACTGTATCGTGGATTTTACTTTTGAGCATTAAACATATCAATTGCAAATCTATATTATTTTCAAATATCTACTGTTTATAAATATTGTGATAATCGTGATTGTGATTGTCGTGATTGTGATAAACAATTTTATAATTTAATATTAAAGATATTTTTTAAAATGAAAACATTAAAGTAAACATATTCAATTATCAATTAATATTAACAAAATTAATTTAAATATCAATTTTTATTTGAAATACAGTTTTATTTATTTTTTATTGACTTTATATTATGATTTTTAATGAAATGTTAAATAATGTAGATAAATGAAAAAATAAGCATTTAAATAATTTTATGTGGGACCTTTTCTCATCTTATATTGTAACTATATATCCAATACACAAAAAGCATTGCTTTTTCTAAAATGTATGTCGATAGATTTACAACTTCGTCATCTTTTAACCGGGCAGCGAAGGCATAAAAAACAGATACCACGAGTTTGGGAAACCACAATTCCCTGAAGTAACTGTTGCATTTTAATGTCGCGGTTGAACCCACACCAAAGTTACGCTCGTTTAAAAATCTGGAGCGTTCTTCGACCCTCCATTATGAAGAAGTTCATGATTTTTTCACGACCGAGCCACCGAAGTCACCGTCAAAGCAGGAGTTTCGTTGGCAAGTTGCAAAATTCCTGTCGGAAAAGTGCGAATTATTTCGAAAGAAGAATGTGTCTATTAACGCGAGTGCGTTCCAAAAAACGAAACGAGAGTGCTGAAAGAAAGACGAGAAGGAATAGCTTCGCTAGTTATTGTTGCATACTCTCGTTGCTATAACTACCTGTTTTGTTACGGAATTGTGCTCGAAAAAGAAATTGCAAGAAATTACTAGATCCACTAGAGTAGTTTTTCCTTCTATTTTTCTAAAAATTTTTCTCTTTCTACCAACAGAGAGGAAGAAAATCTTTTTTGTATATCCTATTGTTAGACAAAGTTTGTGTTACTTTTTACATTGGCTAAAACTACTGTCAGTATTTATAAGTATACATATATTTTTTGCATTTAAAAATGCATACTAACTGTTAAATAAAAGTTAACATAAATATCATTTATAATTAATTATATATGCATTGGATATAACAGTAGTTTTAATAAATTCTGTGGATAATGATGATTACACTCTACATTAGTACATACTATACGTAGTCATAAAGTAGTCAACTCATTATTAACGTCAACATGTACCTTTCAGACATTATGCCTGTTGGAGAGACATGCTCTCGAAGTAGACTGTTAACTTAATATTCTAGCCTTAAGCGTTAGATTAAAGCGAACGAAGCGAACAAAGCGACTTCGTTAAGGGTGCGAATAATACCTTCGTCGATCCTCCCACTGCAATTGACGTTGATGCTCGTTCACGGATGCGAATCGTGTTCACGAAAATGCGGAAATTAGCTTTACCAGCCCCTCGTTTCCAGAAAGTGAGACTGATCAACTGTTAACCCTCCACGTGTTTCTGATATCAGCGCGTCGAAGTTCAAACACGTGTAACGAAGGTTAATGTAATGTCTCTCTCGTTTTCCCTCATCTTCGTTCCCTCTTCTTCCGCGATAGGAGAAATTTCGTTTGAAGGTTCCACACGAGTTGCGAAATAACGCACATAAAGGTCTCTTTGCGCGGAAAATTGTTCCGGAGACGTGAAATATTTATTAGGAACAAAGTCGCAATATAGTCATCGACAAGTTGGACGCGTATTATCTTTTCGAGGAGACTTCTGCTATCGATTCGTAAATATTGATACCAATTACTCATCGCAAACAGTACCGGTACTTGAGAATTTAAAGCCGAAAGAACAGATAGATTCTATTTAAATGAGTTTGAGATTTTCACGTATATATGTTGAATATATCATGATATAAATTTACATATGTATATATAAATTATGATATATTCTCATCTTTTAATATTCATATAAAAACATTCTAAGAAAGGTAACATTTTTCTCACGTTTTTTGATGCTTCAAATTGTGCATTGCGATGTAAAGTAATAAAATCATGTTACCATTATTTGCATCCTGGTTTCTTGTTTCGATAATAATTCTTTTTTTTTTCAGACGTTTTAAACGCACGTATTCCTTTAATAACTGACTGCGGAAACGTGTATAATTGGACTTTTCTCCCATGCGACGCAACGCAAAAACTCGCGACCGTCGGTTGACCTGCATTTCGCGCTGAAATAAGAGCATCATAACTCTAGCGCGGGAGAGGAATCTCATAAATAGATAAAACAGCGTGACCCGATAGACATCATAAACGATTTACCAATAATACCAGCACGTCCATTCGCGTACTTTTATCGCCTACTCCATTCAAAGATCAACTCTCTAAAGCATCCATGATGAAAAAAACGTGCTTTCATGAGATGCAAAGCGAATATTAAATATTTAATTATTGAAAGCACGTAAATACAAGAATTGTCAAAGAAAATGTAAATTTTAGCTACTCGTATTTAAGATAAAACTAAATTATTACTTCAGTACATATATATATATAATAATTGTACCAAATAATAGTAGCAATGTATATTTTAGCTAGGAAATCAGCAAATAATGGAGAAAATTTCATAAAAAATTTTAGATATTATGGTAAAAGTTATTAATAAAAGTTATTAATAAAATTATTTAGGTATTAGAAGATTTAAAAATTTTTCTTACTACCATAATATCTAAAATTTCTTATGATATTTTTTCACCATTATTTGCTAGCTAAAATATACAGATATTGTTTAGCTTTAATATCGAGCAAAGACGATAGCAAATAAATGGAATGGTCGCTGCTTATTTCGCACAGCCGCAAAACGATTCGAACTGCATATGTGCCTGCTTTGGCATTTATGGGGGCATTTATACTGACTGGTGGTTATATAACGGTACAGAAGGGGTAGTTAGGGGTGCGATACTATCAGCGGAGGCGCCTCCAATCATTCCCCAATTAGCAGCTGATTGCGTACAGTCCCCGATAGAACTTCGAGCAGCTATAGCTTCGGTTAACTGAGAATCCTGGAGGAAGAGGAAGAGAGAAGGAGGATAGAGCGAGGGAGAGGGAGCGAGTTGAGTTCTATACAGGGTGGAAAGGAAAATAGGATGGTAAAGGAAGTATGAGTAGACGACGGGCGGAGGGGAGGGCGATTTGCAACGTTAATATCCAACGATGCGAAACGGCTCGGGCGCAATATCGGTGATCGCGCAAATTGCGATCGGCAATGGCGATCTTTATACACGGACTCGTGCGAGGGATAATATAATGGTATCATTAAAGATAGCGCCGCCATTCCACGGTCGTATTGCTATTGGAAAATCGTCCGGCGTCGCCGTCCTTCGAGGGGGTTAAGTCTCATTTTTATAGCCCGCCGCTTGATCTCCGCTTTTATAGCGGTAGATGATGGATTTCCGTTGAAATTTTCATTTTTGCAAATATAGCTGATTGTTGTTTGAACCGGCGAGATCTTTAACGAAAGAAGAAGAAGGAAATATTATTAGTTTCTGTGTAAGAGTTTGGTTAATTATTCTTGTTTCTTTTGAATCGGAAATCGTTTATTATAAATTTGGAATTATTCACAATTAATATTGGCAACGACGGAAACATCAAATGTAATTGAATAAAAATATCTGATAATATCCGAATAGCTGAACATAAGATCGTTACGACGATACATTATTTTTTTTATAGCTGTCATTTACGTGTATTTTTCCATTCTGAGTTAAACGTATCGTAGTCACGTTCTGGCGCACTTTATATAGGCATGGTTATCGAAAACTGTTTTCATTTCTAGTAAATTCAATTAAACATGCCTGAATCCTCCTACATGGAGACAAATACTATCGTAAAAAAATAAATGACGAGAGGTCTCTGCAAACATCAGTTTCGACGATTTGATTAATCTTGAATCTCTTGTTAGCGGCAATCTCGCCGCGGTTTAATCTTTTTTTCCACCAGCGCCAGACAGAATTGCAAATCAAATTTTGTCCAAAATATACGTTGCTTAAAAAATAGCAGAAAATGGAAGAATAGAAAAACTCAATTAATTCACTGTATCGCAGTGAGAAAACAGGAAGGTACGATAGAAAGCGTACGATTTATTGTATAACAATTTCAATCTATCGATATTAAAAGAGTCCACATTTCTCGGGAATATATCTCTCTCACACAAGTTATAATGTTTTATGATAAATTTATAGTCTCTAAAAAATATAATACAAATTCTTATGCATTTTTCAATAGCGAGTTTCGATGTTATGGAAATACGATAAACGTTGACAATTGTTTCCTGAAACATGGATGTTAACATATTTGCTGTATCAAAGGAAGAAGGAGGGGAATCACTTTAATAGCCACGTCGCGACGACTTATCGGCACTTTGTGCATTCGAATGGGACGGCGTGGTCATTAAGCAAGAAACATGGACTAATAGAAAGGGAGGAGAAGGTTAAAATGCCGAAAGTGATATTGCGCCGTCTAAAAAGCGTTAACGACGACCTTCTCTCGTTAACGCTCACTGCCTTTTAGGCGGATTAGTCGTTGAATTTGTTATCGTTTAATCCGCGTACAATGCGGCAGAATGCTCTTTTTTTGCCACCTCCGTCAAACGTTTTAACGAGAGGTACGAGATGTTCTAATCATCGTGTCTTGGGTGTTGCAGAGTCTGGCGACCTAGCCGTTGCGGCCCATCATTCTCCGGGGACCGATGGCGACGATGACGGCGTTGTCGTCAGTGACGACGGTGGTAGCGATGAGAAATCGTCCGAACAAGAAGTCCACCACGTGCCAACGCGGAGGCAGCTGGCCGAACAACGATCCCGACGCGAATTATTCAGACGGTCTCTCGAAACCGCTTCAAGACGTCGGGACATCACGCTCAGGTGCGTCCGATGGCGCGACTCGTCGTCACTCGACGGTGTCGTGTTGGAGAACAAGGGTGAAGTGACGATACTGTTGTGACGAGCATGTTGAGAGAGAGAGAGAGAGTGCCTGCGGCCGCGATCGAAAATGATAAAATGCGTCCGTCAAGGGTGCGGCGAGATACGGCACTGGGTTTTTTTTACAAGTAATCATACGTGGGCTAGAGTTGCGTGACTTCGATTCGAAATGCTGCGACAAATGGGCGATGTAGCGAGAGCAATTTCTATTGTGGGTCGAGAGAAAATTAAGTCAGGGCTTTGCATGTGCGTTGCGCTTTAAAAGATTAGATTGAATTACGATGCGCTTATCCGAAAGTATAATTGTTGAAAAATCCTTACGACGGCAAAATTTAATTTTTATTCCTTGTCTTCATTTTTACGATCATATTTCACTGATTTCACATTCTAATATATAGTTGTATAAAGGTTTGTCCGCATAAATAAGTTACATTATATCATAGCCCTTTGGAAGGCACAAAAAATCTTTTCTCACAAAAGTAGAAATTTTTCATCAAAATTTCTATATTTATTGTATTTTGCTACTTGTGACGTAGACGCGTATATATTTTATGTCATGTTCAGGAAATTAACCCTTCCTCGCTGACGTCTTCTTCAAAGAATTTCTTACGAGTGTCTTACGAAGAAACTACGATACAATTACGCGGGAGAACACGAAGTATTTTCGAAAGCGAATGTTTCCCTTGAAAATCGAACCGAGCTGGCTACGTTGCTGGCGAATGAGCACGGCGAAACGTGAAATTAAGGAAAACTACAGACGGGGCAAACGAGAAAAATAGAACTTCGCGAACTCCCGTCGGTCACGCACGCGTTTTCGCGTGCCCCGAACAAATTACGAAGATATTCTTTACGTATTTATATTTGTCTCTCTCTCTTGACGGTTTTGTTTCCGCGATCATCACACAAATCACACAAATTATCGCAATTCCCTCCGCGAATCTATTCTACGCCGCGTAATAGCGAATACGTAAAGCAATTTCGGGAAACACTGCAGCGGGTATAAGCACTCGGTGAAAAGAACGCGCGGAGATGTTCACTACCACACTCATTCCGGCCGCATGCATTAATTTGCGTAAATTATGAGTTCCCGGTCTCTCTCGTAAATAAATCCTAATTAGAAACAGATTTTATATTTCCATATTTTACATTTTTAATCGAGATAATATTTCACGTAAAAAGGACGTATGCATATCAAGTTGTATCTCACTTTCCTGTTTGCAGTACTTTGACATCGTCAAAAATGCGATACACTTCTATTTCATCAAATTGCAGAAAATGTAATGTTTCGAATAAGAAAAATTTTACTTTACCGTCATAATTTTAACGATAATCATATTACCTACGTACGCGATACCCGCGATCGCTTATGAATATTTCACGAGCCAAATGTCGTCGTTTCCTGGATTCTTCGTTTCTGAAGCGGGAACAAAGCGAGCGAGTATACAATAAATTTATTGGGCGTCGGAGATATGACAGAAATGTTAACGGGAGAAAAGGGGGAAAAAGGGAGGCCAGAGGGAAGCCGTCCAACAAAGTAGAAAAAGTCGATTCCCCGACGACTCGGACACGCGTCATCGCGTGTCTCGAACAAATTAGCGCGATCCCTGACTCCGCGCTATGGCTGATTTATTCGTCGCGGTATGCATCGTCCGACGAATTATCTCCGTCCTCGTCGGGCGCGCGGGGCCGAGGATTGAATATGTGCAAAAATCGCCGGGAACGGCACGTAAAAGTTTCGCAAATGCGGAAGTGCTTTAATCAATTCTCCTCTAGCGTTAATAGAAAGTAACTTCGGACGGTGACTCTCCGTGCTTAATTTAAATTTATGGGAGCCTCAAGCGAAGCTATCGATACGCGGTATTTATTGATTATCTCGATTATCTCGCGAAATTATTTTTAACCTAACCTAAACCCCCGATTTAATTATTTCCGGTTCACTACAATTGTTATTTTCGTCACGTGAGATTCCAGCTGTTCTTATCGAACATCCTGCATATATACGCCGTTTCTAACTGAAGTATAACGGACGAAAATTAACGTAACTAACACGCTAATGATAGTAGCGTTAATTATCGCCCCAGATAAACCTAATCATCGAGCGAGTGGACGCACTAATTAAGCGCTCGCTCGATGATCGAGCGGATTCCAATTCAGGATCGCGAGAAATCGCGGAGCGAGAGATTGAATTCCCCTTGAAAATATTTGTGTTTGGCGCGCACAAAGATTCCCTCGATCCACCGATATAACTTAGTCATCATTTAAGCGAGATTGAAATTCTTTATTAATCGCCATTCAGTGAAGTATTTTTAAATCACTGTTCCGCTGTTGATTTGTCTTGCATTATTTGCTTAATTCGTTAATTGCAAATAGCAAATATTGTAAAAGCGATCAATAAAATAAAATTCGCAAATCAAGAACAATTACAATGATTTAATTTTTCACGGGATTAAATTCACGGACGCGCGTGTCCATGCAATTTACTGGCCACTTAAATAATGTAGAATTCGTTCAGCGTGATATACGATCTAGTTCACATTGCCGCGTTACATGATTAGCAGGATTGAAACTGGTCGCATGCATTTCATGTTATACACACCAGAAAACGTTGCATCAGTCTCGTCGTGGAGCTTTTGTATAAAATATAGCGTGTGTTGAGTGACAAATGTGAAAGTGCACTAGATAATTAATCGAAATAAGCCATTTATTAAGATCCGAAATAGCATTTTATAAATTAATAGTGCTTGTCGATGAACGACATAAAACAAATATCGTTGGCCTAAATAGGGGGAGCGGTGCAACGCTTTTTTACGCGTGTGTATACGTACCTGTGTATAGGTGTGATTGCGTTCGCTGTTACTTTTACTAGTTACCGTTACATTTAACGAAATTTGTACAAGAGCGCTAATTGTAGTATTACGTAAGACGCGCCGTGAGTTTTTCATCGGCATGTACAAAAAATGCTTTTCCCCTCAGCCGACAAAGCGGATTCTCGAGGGCGTGCACGCACGTGACACGTTCGTGGATTCGCGCCATTCGATAAGCGCTCGAAGACAAAAAAAAAGATACGCCGGCTGGAGAGAGAGAGAGAGAGAGTGAAAGAAACACGGTGTTGCAGTCTAAATTTACGATAGATAAACGAGACACTTAATTCTTAAGATAGAGAGTTTCCTACATAGGTGGCACGCGAGCGAGATGCGGCGCCAAATCTAATCGCTTGAGGCAGACACCGACACACACACATACACCCATTCCACATCCATGAGCGCGACGCAGCATTTGTGATTTTTTGTAAATACCTATACGTGTGAGTGCAGCGAGGACGATGTCGAACAAAAAAAGAAGAAAACGAGTACGAGTGCTTCGCCCTTATTCTTTCCCATTTTCCCGCGAAGGGAACGAGTCAACGAAGAAAGCCGCGCGATAATTGTGCTGCCAATCTCTTTCACGGAGGGACGACGAAGGTCGCGTGAGCTTGTGGCTTCTTCTCGCCGTGTGTGTACGTACGTATCGCGTGTATGTGCGTGCCTCTGTTGCGTGTGCGTGTGTGAGTAAAACTCGTCGAAAGAGGGGAGGAATACTGTAGATGAGCAAGCATAATGTCCAGGAAGAAACAAGCACTCGCGATCGCGGGGGAGTATATATATATATATATATACTTTTCCGGGCTGCGTCCAGGCGTGCGTGATGACGTAGATGATGAAGAGGTAAGAGAAGATGTGAGAGCGCGTGTAACACAGGGTAGACAATAGGGACCATCGAGAGGGAGACTGCTACTAGGAGCGAGCGAGAGCGATGGCGCGGCGCGGCGCGGCGCGATGTTCGTTTCATGAATATTTCAACATCCGTCGACGACGGTAAATACCGAGCGTCGTGAAATTATGTTCTGCGAGCCAGTCGACCCAAATACGCGTTCCTCGCGACAAGAGGGGTTTCTTGCGAAGAATATTATGGCGGCAGCCGTCGGATGGTGAACGATAGGAGAGAAATTTGCCTGAGAACGTTGTCTCGTTAGAAGCGCGGCGGGTATAAAATATGCTGAAATTGTAGAAATTACTAGGATTGTGTTGGTGCTCTTATAACGTATATTTGGAACAAGTCGAAGGGAATATTCATTCGTATGCCATTATGAGAAATTGCATATCCGTTAACATTCCCGCGGAGAGTTTCTTTTTTTTCTCCGCCGCGCTTAAGTGATACGATAATATTATTCCCAAGGTGAATTTCTAAAAATAAACCGCCCTCTCTCTCTCTCGCAAAAGTTATATACGATCCAAGAAATGATCATATCCATTGCGGGATTACGGCGCATATTACATTTCGAAGTATAATGGAACGTTTCGGAGCGTTTACCGTACCGGCCGCATACGCACGGGCGTATTACATTTTGAAGTATAAAATTGTTTCACGATGCCGAGTCTTTGAATTTTCTCTCGGGCGCCCTCGGCGCACACCGGAAGAACGCAATCTCTATTCCGCGGGCGCATCGTGTATACAAGAGGCGGGTCGAACTTTATTACGGAGGAGCGGCGCGCGAGCGAGCGAGGGTCTCTCGGTGAGAGAGACTTGCGGGCGGGTTCTCGATCGACCGTGAACGGGAATTCATTCGGCACCAAGAGACGACCGGGGGGTTAGTAAACCCCTTCGCCGTCAGGAGGAACGGGTCAATAATGACGACGTGGCAGCCTCGACTCGGCTCGCTATAGTTGAATCGTGCGTCGTCGAGGAGAAGAGCGCGCGACGCGACGGGGGGAGGACCGTGCGGGGGAGGCACGGGGGAGAACGTGCCACCTGTTACACCCTCGCCTTCTCGGACTCTTCTCCCTTCCCTCCCCCCCCGTGGGCGGCGTGAACGAACGTAAAGTCGAAAGTTCGGGGCGGGGGGGGGGGGGTTCCTTCGACGCTCCTCTTCGAAACTGGCTATCGTGTTTTTCGAGCGACTCGCCGAAAGTTTTCGCTTAGGGAGGATTCTATTTGCGATGGCTAATTTAATCCGACCATTATTGCGATTGCCCTTGTGATTTATGTATGTTATTTACGATCTTTTCGTATCAAAAATTAAAACGATCAATCTTATTCGCAATCCTGTTTATATCGGACGGGATCGTTCAATGTAAATCGCTAAATAGATTTTTTCTCAAAATGAAGATGTGGTTTCGAATTGTTGGCCGAATTTTGCGCTGCACGCCCGTCGTTCTTCGCTCACTCCTAAGCACCAGCGATCGTGACGCATCAACTACCTATTTCGTGGGAATTTTTTCCTCCGAGATATACGTTCGCCTACGTAGATACAGTGGACCGACTTGTCTTGACGGGGCGAATCGTGAAATCGTGCGAGATGGTCAAACACAATAAGCTTGGAACTATGTACTTAACATGATAAAAACCATGTTCGAATAAAAATGTCACATAATATAGTGCCTATTTTATTGCTGCTTAGACCATTAAATGTAGGCACCAGAATGTAAATCCCGACAGAGTCGAAAGCAATAAGATAATATCGGCGAACAATCCAATATTCCAGCAAATTCGCGTCCGACGTCGCAGCGAAATGAGGTATGTACATTTTCCTTTTTCATTCGGTTCATTAGCAAACCTCAACGTTATGTCCCATCACCGTGACTCTCTTTTGCTTGCAGCCATTCCGTTCTGCAAGAACCAGCAAAATTTGTTACGGATGATGAAAATTTCTGCTGGCGCCTGTGCCATTTTCACGCGGAGCCGGCGTTTTTCTGCAGGGGAAAAAAAAGAATCTCAGTCGTTTAACGGATAAATACCGTGAAGAAAAATTCGACGCTGCGTCTCTATTTTTTTTCCAAGCCGCGCATTACTTTCCATAAAAGTGTCGAACGTGATACCAACTGATATGCGATCAATGCAGCTCTCACGCCCGGCTGGACGATAAAAGCTCGGCCGCGGAATACAGTTCGCGCGCCGCGCCCGCCTTTTAGCGCATCGCGCTTTCGGATGTATCGCGGCTTTTATTGCGCGTCGATGCGTTTTTCACGCTCGATCGGCGCGGCGAACTACTCAGTATATCCACACGGCACCCCTCCTCTCCCCCTCCCCGCGTGCCTTCATTCGACCTACCCGCGCATTCTTGTTGCGCCATAACCGTATAACACGTAGCCGTATAGCCCGTGTCGGCCGAATAAGCCGCGATCGATCAAGCCGGCCAAAATATGTCGACGCGTCAAACGCAACCGTGTTTTTTAACATCTGGAATGTTTTACAGCCTTCAGCGTCGTCCCACCGTGAAATAACCGCGGAGGCGCATCGCGTGCCGGAGGCGCGACGCGCGTGCATTACCGTGCCACCGCGCCGCGCCGCGACCGGTGGCCTCTTCCTCTCGCGATCGCCCGTGGATCGACGATAAAATTCATCCATACCGCTGCATTGGCATAAATGCAGGAGCGCATTTACTTGCGCGACGCTTTTGTGCGCGCCGTGTATAAATATGGTAACCGATAAAACTTTCTCCACCGTCGATTGCGCCGATAACAATGCCCCGTTGTGCATCAGAGCCAAGTCGATTTAATTTAATAATCGGTGCGCTGCCAGCCCCGGCCGATAAAACCTGGCCGCAAACAAAGCTCTATCGAGAATTTTACCTTGCGTTAAAATGCCATTGAATTAAATATTGACACGCTGATTCTGGAGCATCGCCACTTTTGCTACTTTACATTCATTTGTGACGGTATTAATTTTGAACGTTATTAATGGTATTATAACTGTGGAGTGAGATCGCCATCCGGAAGATTTATCAGTATTATTAACAATTATTAATACATTGCAGAAATTAGCGGCTACAACAATAATCAATAATAATAAATTTAATAAATTGTCGAATTGAGATATATAATATTTAGCAAGTGATGAACGTTTTTTAATCTGCCGCTGTATAGACTAACTTTCCACGAGCTCGATATTTTTCGTTGTAATATAATTTGCATCTCCGAAAGGTTTTTCCAGGTTTACAATAATATTGAGATGAGGTAATACGCTCGTTGTTATTCAAGAAGTTTGATTCCACATTATATGCATCGTCACAGTACATACCTGATACCTTAGTTGAAATTCAGCAGCGGTGCCGTTATCTTTTTTCAAAACTGCACGGGCTGCAGCCGCATATTCGCGCGACGTACATATTCGACGATTTACTACGCGTAAAAAACATTCTCAATTGCTTGATAGGCAATCATTCAGTCTCTCCGGTTCCAGCTACTTCATAAACCTTTGTAACCATGTTACCCCTCCTGTATAGTTTCCCTTATCGATCAAACGTGGGAAATATGTTACTACATCGGGAGAGAGAGAGAGAGAGAGAGAGAGAGAGAGAGAGCGCCAACGTTCCTCTCAGTGGTGGAATATTTTATGACTTTCATTGTGCACCGGCGCGTTTCCGTACTCAATCGGGAATTTTTCCTTTGGTGTTCCACTTTGCACGTCACTACATTTTACTGTGTATTGCGTAAACAGTTCAAAAATACACATTCTGGCAAATTTTACTCTATTCTATACTCTATTCTATACTCTATCTTATAGGCTCATTATAGTTTGCTATATATAGTGATATCTATTAACAAAATTAACAATTATTAGCGGATAATTATACGTTCCATTCCGATCGTCGATCGTGCTTGTATAAACTAAATTATTATGCATTTGTGGAAATTAAAAAAGATACATATCGCGAACTGATGAAAAATGGCTGTGTTAAGTAAAAAATAGTTCTCTATAAATATCGAATTGTGATTTGCGTGTGATAATATGATAAAATTACAGAGTACCAAGTGGTATTAGCATGATAAAATTACAGAGTACCAAGTATTAACATGATCTTTTAAATCATAAAAGGTATATCGGAGATCTATCCTTTTTTCAAAAGGCCTTTAAAAACGTGTTACGTCTCGCGATATAATTTCCGACAGTTTGACATGAGAAAAGCCACATGTACGATCCATAACTTGTACGGGCTATCAAAACGGTCGAATGTTTCCGCGAGAGTAGTCCGCTTTATAGGACGAGCGTAACGGCACGGTAGAGTCTTACGCGGAAACCCGGAGATAAACCGTAAATGAGAAAGGTAGAAATCACGAGGCCTAGTATCCTCACGTAACGATCATGAAAAGCCATAAAAAAAGTCATCTAGATTACCACACGCGCGGACACGGTTACAACGCAGACGGCTAATAAACCATAAAATACGTGAATGGATGTGTGGGACATACCGCCAAGGATATATCTTCATGTCGCAAAAACAGATCCTCATCAAAAAAAGGTTCATTGTACGTACACGCATACACGCACACACGCACATATAAGTACATGCATGTGTATTTTACGTGCTAATTGTTTACAGATTAAACTCTCAAACTTCGTATACATGCACGCATATATGCTAATAGATCGACGTAAGTATAATATCAAATAATATCATTTATTTAGATTGCGCTACATATAAAAAGTACAGTGGATGCGGATTACTTTTTAACGATAGTTAAGCTATCGTTTCCAGCATGGCATCGAAAACCTGGATCCAGTCAAACCGGGGCAGTTTTAAATTTTGTAAAGAATCACCGGATGCAACGTAAAATCGATATACTGAACTTAATACTCATACATATATGTATGTACGATAGTCTTATAGCAATGCCGAGTAACTTCTTCAAGTACTTTCTTTTTAACGCTCAGCTTAGAGTCTGTATCGAGTCTGTATTTTATTTTATAACGCGATACATATACGAACATTCGAGCTCTTTATATGGAAATTATATAACATATATGAATAAAAATTTGATTATATAATATGAGTAGTTTAATAATAATTTCAATTCAATAATAAATTATTTGACGAATATTAGAAAAAAGTTGGTTAAGCTAAAAAATATTTTTATAACTATGTTAATATAATTGTTGGAGAGTGAGAGAGAAAGAGAGAGAGAGAAAATATGCATGTGTTCACAATACAATAGCTTCGAAAAATATTTTATAACTTTTAGTGATGAATTTCATATTTAAACATATAAATCGTATGTCTGTTCAACTGTGACTTAGTGTATTAAACATTGAATTACGAAAGCTTTCTCCCAATTAAGCAAAACATTTCCATATTCAATTTTATCAAACTGCACAATGAATATACAGAAGAAAAACGGCATTCGGACCCGTGTGCTTTATCAACAAACAGTATGCATAATTCTCGCGTCCTCGATTCGCGTGCGCGGTTCAAGTTATTCTCTGTGTTAATAATAGTTTTCTTTTTCTCGCGCGCATGTAAATGTGTCACACAGACAGACGTACGGTATAATATTTTAATAGCACATAGAGATTGTGAGGATTGAGTAATCGAAAATTTTTGTATGAAGACCATTCATGACGAATATCATAATTTTTTATCGTCATTGTTAATGTCACGTAAAAGTCAAGTTGAATGATAAAAATTTAATCATCCTGGGCGATGTTAGACACACATTTATGCCAGAGTTAATAATTTCCATGGTATTCGTCTCTCACGGGACAGTTGCAATAAGCCTTTTAACGACTGGCCGTTAAGTCGACGATCCCACTGTGATGCTCTTGCTACATTTCGCGTACCCGAAGTCGGTCAGCGCCCGCGGGGCAGTTTTAACGCTGGAAAACTTGTTTACGCTGCATCGTTGCGTCCTGTTAAAATATAACGTGTGCGCGCGTGTGGAAATCGTCGGGCGAAATTAACTTGCCAAGGATGCAAACCGCATTACACCACTCTTCCTCCTTGCATCCTTGGCAGGTACTCTCGCGATTAGATAAGTCTAACGGGAGTGGGTCTCAACGTTGAAAAATGCGACTCATAATTAGACATCTCGGGGCGGAGCGCGAGACTCCGCGCGCACGGGCGCGCGGGAACCGCGTTAGCAGACGGCAGAAGTCGGAAAACGCATTAAACTCTGAACTCCTTGTCGGCGATAATGCGCCGGAAATGTAACGTGTCTGGCATGCTACTTTCCCGCCGGTAATATCTTGTTCACGGTTTCACGTGCTGGAGGGTAATACAAGTGACTTCGTCGAGGTCGCACGAGAGATCTCCAACGTGTTATGGACTAACCGCGCGAGACATCGCGGCATAAACGCGAGGATTGGAAGAGAGAGAGAGGTTCAAGATTTTTCTGATACCCGACAGACATTCCAATTAACGAATTTCGATCGCTATCGGATAAAATAATTTACATACGTTCGACTCTGTTTAATTATGCAATTGCACAATAAGAGAACTCGTTTCCGTACTTGATGCATTTCTCGTTTCTGCGTCCAATACATTTCGCCGTGCAGGAAGCGCGGAAATGAATCAAAGCTCCACCGCCGGAAGTTAGCGGAGGTAAGCGGCGCGACCGAGTCGGGATACAGAAAATTCTCCCATAACTCTTCCCCGCGGCACATTGCGAAAAGCGTTTTCAAGAACGCGGGAATTGTTTTGGCTGCGCACCCGCGGTTGAATGCCCACTTGTTCGCCCGTCCCACCCCCGGCGCGGCGCGGCGCAAGTTCGCGGGAGTAATTGCTACTCCGCGTACCAGCGTCGAAACGCTGTATGCGAGGTAACTAAAAAGCTATTACACCAACTGGCAAGTAGACGCACGAGAAATCTTTCGTTGTGAAAAGCCTCGCGCGATTCTCCGGCTTCTTACCGACCGGCGAATCCGGCGTCGGCGTCGCGGAGAACTTTCGAAGTCCCTCCTTCGCTGCAGACTTACTAGCAAAACGCGGCTCACAATATATCGGTGTATTGCTGGAAAAATATATCTTACGTTTAAGTATCGTATTTTTCAATACGTCCTCGTAATATCTTGATATTAATTAATTATCGATACAAAAATGTTATATGAAAAGCGTTTCCTGAAAAGTAATTTAATTTTAAATTAGAACAATTCCATTGCATTTCGTTTTGTTTGGTAAATACGAAGCGACCATCATCAGTTTAACTTCATCGCTGTGGTACTCATCTCGGTTTCTCGCGTGTCGCTTAACGTGTCCTGGCAAGACGGATGACACGTTTCTCGCGTACGCGATGTATATATCGGATGTCGCGCCGATTTCGCGGCGCGAAAGAGGCGCGAGACGCGCGCCGCCGGTTCGGGATAGTGCTCTGAAATTTAAGCAAGCCCGGGCATACGAGACCGACGAAATTGAAGCGGCGCATGGAAATGGCGGAGACACCCCGTGACAGAGACGCATACACAGAGGGACGGTCGACGGTTTGTGTCGCGTGAGAGCGTCGGGACCGCCGCCGATACACGCCGCGACCCCTTCACTCTCCCGTCGAAGTCGAGACCTCCCCTCCCTCCCCCGTGTGCGACATTTCGATATCGATCGACGAAACCGTCGGCGCCGCGCTACTTGGTACGGAAGAGTATTTTATGAATTTTTTACAGTCGCCAGTCGGGTTTTATCGGTGTCCCCCGTCCGGCGCACCAATTGTGCGCCGGCGAATTTGCATGATTAATCACCGTGCGTCGCGTGCCGGCATCGGTCGATCGGTTAAACGAACGATGACGGATGCGTCCGTAACGAATCTGGTCGCGCAGAATGCATCGTCGGCCAGTAAATTATGTATTTCTGGAACAGCCGCGCGCGCGGTCCGGATCGCGTTTTCGCGCGCGCGCGCTCGCGCGCGTGTCGGTTATCTGAAATTACATTGCGGACATGTTCGAGCCATACAGTCAGACGAGAAATAAACTATCGTCGGTTAGCCCAATTATACCTGCCACTTTACCGTGAATAAACGTTGATAGAATTTTGAAGAGCTGGATAATTTAATGTTGCAAATTTGCATATACATTTATATAGTAAATCCAGCCAGTTTATCAGTTAATATAAAATATAAATGTTGTTATCAAACGAATGATCTTTCAATAATTTGTATCTAATCCATGAATCATGCAAATTTAGTATATATTTATGAATTATGGACAATTCAATATCTATATGTCACTGCATTTCACCGTCGTTTCCAAGTCGTCGCGCTCTAAAAATATAATTTACATGTCTGTGCGATAATATATATATAATTGAAAAATAAGTAAAATCATGAAATATTTTTAACTTATTAAAGATAGGAGCCTTATATGCAATATCTTAATCTATTAATCGATAATACTAAAATTGGTTATCGCCGACAGCTTCCATTTTCACCTAATTAGCGATTGATTTTCATCTCATGAATTATTTCAGCAGTATATATGCAAATAATCCATATTATTTCCCGAATCCTATTATTGATAAGACCGCTTTCGTTTTATTGCATGCAACTGATATATTTCGTCAGCGTAATTAAAATTACTCGTAATTGCTTCTATTACTTAATCCTTATTAACTAATCGGTCATTGGCCCTTACCAACACGTTAAATCATTAACGGCTTTGCTCATACCCTATGCCTCGTTAAATCCATATTCATTACCCATTCTACATCGTGCGCACGTAACGCGGTATTTGTCGCATATCCTAGGTGGGCGAAAAGTTATTTACACCGATGGCATGGTGCCGGTTCGTTTGAGAGCGATACATATACGCGCGGTACACATACACACACGTGCCTGCCTCGCACGTGTGTGACGTGGGGGGCTTAGCTTGCCGTCTACCGCGGCTCCTGTTCTGGAATTCTGCGTAGATGTATCGGTCCAGCTGGATCTAATGGTCATTTCACGGACGAACACGCGTCTATTCCGCGTACAGCAACGGCCAAAATTTCTGGTTCGCATGCTTGTGGTGATACGTGTGTAATCGCCGTAAAATTAACTATCGCCCGGAAATTTGATGCGATTTAATACGTGCGTTTAACCCTCGCTATTATTCTTTCATTGGCAACTATATCAGCTGCCTAAAATTTTCTTATGCTCGCTTATACATATCTTATCACGCTTTGGTTGATGCAAATTACACTTAATAGAAAATGATTATATTTGACTAGGTCTTTATTTTTTATATTTATTATAAATCTTTATCTACTTAGTGTGATTAATAATAAATCGTCCTTTAACCCTTTAATTATTACTTTAAAATTGTAATTATCGTCATGTCATGTTTGTCTTTTAATGCAATAATTACTTTTATCATAGTATACTTTACAAGAGAGAGAGAGAGAGATCCTGATATTATTAGGATTATTTTATTACATAATACGTATGGGTGTGTGTACGTGTTGTCTGTGTTGAACTTGGAAGGAACTCTTAATTTCTGTACTTTCGCGAAGCTCGGCTACAGGATATCGTCATAAAACGAAAATCAGAGAATGTTGAATTCCGCTCGCAATCCGGTGTTCCTCAATCCAATTACGATCAGTAGAAACTAGCTTGTACCTCTCTTTATTTCTTCATCGCTGTTCCGCCCTTTGCTTCTCCTTCAGAGAGAGAGAGTTACCTCCCTCGCATTCCGATTCGCGGAAACGAGCTAGGGACAATCGCGGAAGAGCAAAGCTTTACGACGTGCTTCAGTAAGTTCGTTAAACTCCTTCATTGCGTCAGGGTTCTCGGATGTTTTACCTTTCCGACTCGTTCATGCAGTACGGAACGGCGACGGCATATTTTCGTCGCGGTAACTCGACGGGGGTTGACCGCGTTTAAAACCCGGCGACACTTCGAATGCCAATTCGTTTCATTCCCCTTTAAGAGATGGGATTACGACCGTGGCATTTCAAGCCCCCGACGTCAGAATCGGGTCGCCGCGATACGCTTCAACTTCCCCCCCC
>NW_012026890.1:1911135-1933898 GCF_000956235.1 Wasmannia auropunctata
CCCCGGTGTATGGATCATCATGTCGAGTGGCTCTATTAAAATCTCGACTGTAATGTGATCGAGTGGCAAGTAGGCGTATCATTAGCTTACGTATCCTCTTCTGGTTACGTGTTGTGTTCATGATCGATAGACGTAGTATTATTATTAAATTGTATTACGCTACAGCAGGTAGCGTGTTAATTATGCTCATATAAATTATTGGCTTTTGGTTACACTATTACAGATTTTATGGACATTGTTAGCGAAATTGTATTTTCACATTATTCAGTCGCTTTGCACAATTTATGAAACACATTATAGCTGGCAGGGTGTACCACTTTCGTAGGATTCGAGCGAGCACTTGTCACGCGCTTCATTAAAAATACGATGTAACGGTGTTAGCAAGGCAATCTTATTAGGATCTTCGAACGTCGGCGAGGAGAACCCTTCCGACAGCGTATCGTCCTCCCGCCGAAGTAATATTATAGCACGTCGTGCCATTGTCAGCGGTGCCGTGGTCGAGTGTCAGCAAGCATTTCGTACACGGGATCGGGATCGTGTTACTATCAAGGGATTAAGCCAGACTGGAATTGCTGGGGATCACCGAAGGATAAGAGAAGGACGGGCGAGTGATTCTCTCGCCCCCTCCCTTCCTCCTTCTTCCCATTCCTCTTGAGATTCGAGCTTAGACGGCCATCCGGGAAGAGGGTGAGTATCAGGCTCTTGCGGCGAGAGCAAAAGACACCGCAAGAGTAGGGTTCATCGGAAGACGGGACAGAAGTAGGTTTCCTATTCAGGCTGATGAACGGGAGAGTGAGGGGGGGGATACGCGCAAACTTTAAATGGCAGTTGAGAAATATAATTTCCCCAGCTGTCAAATATATAAGTGTGTGTAGGGCAGAATTATGTCGTGGGCTCTCATTCCCACCGCCGCGCGCGCAACAGCCGTCATCACCATTACCGACCAGTCTCGCCCTCGCGAGTGCTTTCACCTGCCTTTCACACAACCTTACACACGATTCCGCCGACCCGCGCGCACATTGATTCGCAAATGTGAATTGCATAATTACATCGACGTGCTTAATGACGTGAAAACTCACGTCGGCTTAAACTCGTCCGACCCATACGTAACGAGCTCGCCGCCAATCGCCTGCACTGATAAGCGATACGGTCGTTCCTCGATAATTATCGGGCCTGCCATTTGCTGAATAGAATTGTATTACTTTTATTGCAGTATCATTGCATACTGAGATCGCGGGACCTGCCAGGATCTTACTGTGCACTTTAGCAAATTACGTAGTGTTGTAGCACAATGAAGATACGCCGAATTAGCGCCGCAACACTTCAATCCGCTTGATGGCCCGTCCTGTAATCTTAGAAATTCAGTCCGGGATCATTCGAGGACGCGACTCCATCGCTATCGGTAAACGAATTCGTCCTTATTCCAATGCTCGGCCGGTCCTTCCGCGCGGGCGACCGCAGTCAAGGGACCCGCGGTGATACGGCCGGTCGATTTTACGAGCGGCACTGTTTTACGATGTACTTTGAGAAAACTGTGAGCGATTCCCCTTCCCTAGTGCGGCAAGTTACCTGGCCGCGCATAAACGCGTGCCAGGCAATAACCCTTTCCCGTTCCTTCGTCGCGGTAGATGAGTCGTACCCACGTGAATTCACTTACGAAAGCGTGGTATGTGCATGCATTGCGCGATTGACGACTGCATTTCGGACATTCATCGCTTCCGTGAACGTTTTACGTTAGAAACGAAAAAAAAAACGTAATAATTTACGTATTTGTTTCTACACAATTTAATTTCATAATTTAGAAATTGAACTAGAAATAAAATAAAAGTCTCCAGTTCTCGAGAAGATTTTGTCTTTCCCGTGTCAATTGCAAAATTGCGAGGCACAAGCGGATCAAATAAAGAACAGCTACCAGCGATGCTTGAACGCAGCATGTGCTTCCTCGCACAAAGCGGAAGGATTGATGGAACACCGTAAAAAGACAAAGGGGTTAGGTATATCTTTAACGTTACAATTGTTTTCTTTTCATTTGCTTTAAATTCATCGCGCCGCGTGTATCCGAAGGATAGAATAGTACAGAGAAAGAGAGAGAGAGAGAGAGAGAGAGAGAGAGGTGGTACGGGAGAAGAAATAACCGAGTGATGTGTGCGCTGCCACGTATCAAGCTTTGAAAAAGGTGAACCATCAGAAGCAGCAGGGAAGAAATGGAGATAGGTTGTAAAAGGGAGACGGTGGTAGCCGCCCGGATTCCATGTCCTACTCATCCGGCGGCGGTCCGTTCATTTGTTTTTTGCGTCTGGCACTCCCGGTAAACCGCAAATCCCCAATTCCCACGAGCTCAACTTGGGGGGGTGGGTTGAGGGCGGGTGGAGGGGGATGGGAGAGGCATCGAGGTAGGAACGATGAAAAAAGAGAGCGTCGTTGTCCGGACGGGAAATCTAGCGGGCCGACCGCTTTCATCCGTTTTCGAACAGCGGACCGGCTATCCTTTTGAGGATACTCGACGAGCAGCTCTTCCGGGAAGAATTTTTCGCTCGTGAATTACGCCAGCGAGATCGATTTCGGTCGTCAAGGCCGCCGCGAGCGAGCTCGCGGTCTAGAGACGTCGGCGTCGTCACGCCGAGTCTCTGACTTTAGTCGCGAGCGGCTGACTAAAGTCGCACCGTAACTACTGAGAAAGTGGAGCTCATTCTGTGAAGTCTTCGATCGCGTAACCATTTCACCGTCGTGCCTCTCTTTTCTCGGAATTTTATAAAAATCCCAATACCTGATCCAATTTACGGAGATATAAGAAATATAAATGCGGAAAACCTTGTGGCAGATGTAAAACCATCTTTGTAAATCATTCGTACATAATAAATATTTTCGTGGCATGATAATACAATCGAAATAAAATGAAAAAAAATTATCAAAAAAGTGTAAAGTAATTAAACGTTCAATTAATTTTTTAATTTTTAATTATTGTCGCAATCGCTAGATCTGCAATATGCAACTGATTTTTCGATGCGCCATCTCTAATTGCGGGATTCGCGCACGTGTTAGAGCGAATTGTCTCGTTTGAAAGTCAACGGCGTAAATTCACGACAGATACCTAGATACAAATAACATCCGCAATTTCTGGAACGCCGCTTATCAGATCCGCCGCTTATCGGATGGCGGAAATCACGGATGGCGATTACGGCCCTCATCGAAAATTCTTACGGCTGTCTCGGCTCGAGCCGTCCTATCACGCGAATATCTAACGGCTTGCATTCATCGTTAACGCGGAGACATCGCCGTGTGCTGAATAATTTGTCGCCCCGTAGTTACCGTAAAGTACCCTCTGCTTCCTGGTACGATGGATCGATTGCTCTGGAAGAAGAACGAGGATTGCCAGTAGAGGGTAGGCGCACGGAAAGATATGAAACAATGTGCTGTATGCGCGCTTTATCGCGACGTACATATCTCATATCAGTTTCCGGAAACTTGCCGGTTGCAATCTTCAAACTGAAGAATACATTTTAGCATTGTACCACATAATTATTAAATAACGTTATAATGATAACTATATTATACAATTAAATATAATAGTTATCTTAATAATACAATTATTTTGCCTTTTCGTGAATAATTAAACGGAATAAAAATTTATAACTGTACATTATTATATCAATTGTCATTCAAGTATTTATTTAGTTGAAATGATTTAATTAGCACTAACTTAGAACAAAATATAAATGAGTTATGAATAGCGTCATTCAAGATGTATATTTCTCTTAACCGGAGAACACGAAGAGTGAATTACACATATTATTAAGAAATTATAATGTTAATAATACATAGTTAATAATACATAGATTGAATAATCCAGCATTTGATATTAAATAACTCTATTCTGGCGCTCTCTGAATAATTCCAACAAAGCTGGATTACACACGACCAATCCTGTACTTTGTTAAATTCGATGGAGATATAGTTGGCAACACGCAGTCGAAGCGTCTATAACCGATCCATTTATTGAAATACGAATTGATTGGTGGAATTCTGCGCGAATCTCTCTCTTTCTCTTTCTCTCTCTCTCTCTTCCTCTTTCGACCATAAACAGTACAAAATTTCATATCGTCGCGTTTCCGTCTCATCGTGTACAGTACGAATCGTGATTAACCCTTTGACACGTCGAGTACAGAACGCCGATAATTACCGTGGCAGGATGATCAATAATTCCCAACTGGTGGATTAATCGCAAAATTTCTCGGCAAGTAATGCTAGGAACAAATGATCCTTTGTATTCTCGCTAAAGGTAATTAAATAATTTCAAATTATCACTCGCGCACGCAGGACATTATTATTTATGATTGCCGTGCATTTGTGTTTACAATATTGCGGCTAACAATGCTAGAACTGTTTGATGTATACGTGATGTATACATCAACTGACCGGTCCATTGAATCTCAGCTATTTCCTACTTAAGGCACCGAGACCTTTGAGCAGTCAAAAGATGCGTAAGAGGAATTTCGATGAGCGAGGGTGGTTTGCGACTAAACAAAGGGGTCCCGTCTGTGGTGTACATGCCTTCGAAATATTTCCGGGATATACGTATACCAAAAAAGACTCTTACGAAATATATGTACATTATCATATTTCTTTAGCGTTTGGTAATGTTTCTAAAATTTTCATATTTCTTATTATGCACACGATAAAATTAACTTGCAAAGTTACTCGATAGAGTAGCAGTAAAAGTGTATATTTCTTGGTCCGGCACTGATTCGATCAAACTATAACTTTGCAAGCCTAATATATTACGTTATAGATTTCTTTGTGTATTTTCTGTGTGCCGGCTAATATTATACTTATTATACTTATTATACCGTCCTGTTTTACATCGTGCTATGCGCAAGAAGTTAATTTTATTTTACGTCATAATAAAAAGATAAGGATAAAAAAATCATGAATAAGAAATATAAACGCGAAATATTGCTTTTTTCCTTTTTTTTCTTGAAACGAAATGTAGAAATATTTGCGAGTGCGCGCTTGATTGACATCTTGCAAGAATTTCTCATATGAGACATTGATTTAATGCTCAGCGAAATATCACGGCGGCGGTCCAGATGGTGGACTCATAAAGACGATAGCCATAAAGCATAACCGGAGAGACGAGTGAGAGAGCGGGCGGGATGGCAGCAGGACGAGTACCGTCGTAAAATACATATCGTTTCAACACGGTGTCGATCGAAATATAATAATAACGCGGATTCGAAGCGAATGCACGGACGTACATGTAAACACAAATGTACACGCATATATACATACACATACACATATACATACAAATTGCACGCGGCAAGCGTTAATCGTCGCGCCGTCGTTACGTTAATTGGCTGACGACGCGACTCCCGACAAAACTGATCCGCGCTGCACAGCGACGCGCGACGCCCGACGTCGTTAAGCCCCGATAATGATGTCCGCGGTATCGATTTTGCATCATCAAAGCGCGACACACGCCGATCTCGTTCGATCATGACACGCGCGGACGACATGCGTATTATTCGCACGTCGCGTCGCGCTCTCATCACCTCGAAAATTTCGCCCGACACGCTTTCCGGATCTCCCCGCCGGCGGCATCAAAGAGCAAATTGTAATGCGGCCCGATCGTCGTCCTGACGCCCGCCACCTGCCCTGAAATTCGCGGTCGTACCGCCCGGGACGGGGATTATTATTAATAATGTATCGCCCGCGAATTCCAACGTGGGCGACCAGCTTCCTGAATATCTCCACGTAACGAATACGTTATTATGCATTTGATACATATTTGATAGAAATTGGATGCGCTGAAAATTAATTAAAGCGCATTTTATCGCATATAAACGACACATGTTTTTATAAACTTTGAATATTTCAGGAGAAATTGATTTTTGGACGATGATTTTATATCATTTGTTGAAAGGAGATATTCTGTGTGTGCGTTATGGATATATAAAGATATTAAATCAATTTTGCAATTTCGAATAAATTTTTGAACCGTATTAAATTATAAAATAGTAAAATGATGAATAAAGAAGGTAGAAATGCATACAAATAATTCGATTATTAAATAATTTTTATCGCCATCAAATTTCTATGGAAGATTTAAATTAACTTTTTATTGCTTATGATCGTGACGTAATTCGTCACAGATCCATGATTTTCAATTTTAGTCCCACAAATTGAAACGTAATATTTTACGATCTGACATAAACCGAAAAGAAATACCGAAATCAATACTTCATACAGAAATAACGTCTTAAAAGGAATAAAATATTTATTATTACTATCGCCGTCGGAATTGAACACGAGCGAGATTTAATATCTTTTTACGTTGTTCTTCGTGAAAAATGGTTCTATAATTCGTATTTCTATAATGAAACAATGACAATATATGACAAGAAAACGTTTGAAATATATTACGCCAAATTTTACAATACCAGAATTATCGGCATTTCATAATGCGGATATGAGATATGCATCTTTTTGAACATTTAAAAATTATTAGACGTTCCAGCAGACAAGAAAGTTAGTTCAGTATAGCGCAGAAATTAATTTCGCGTGTATTACATCTAATACTTATACTTCACTTATTATTATTACACACAATTGAAGCCGCAGGTTGTCGACCTGAAGTTTAATTAATTCGTTAGCGTCTCATTTTTAGAGATGCACATACAATTAAAGTCAAAATCAATAAATTTGCTAAGTGGCGTCGGCATTAATCGTTGTCTCGACGTGCAATAATTTGATCGAACGAATAAATATTTCCTTAAAACTTCGGCAACTCTGGACAATTTCTCAGTGCGTATATTTATTAATCTTTGATTAAAAAAAAAATCATATTCTCATATTCCGATAAATATATATCTATAAGATAGACTTCGTTTAATGACGATAATTACGGGATTAAACGTTATTGCTTTCGGACACGTACGATTAATTCGGCTAGTATCAGGCAACATCACGAATTATAAATGCGAGAATTATAACTCGTATCGATATATTGGCGGCGCGATTGAAAAGTCGTAATACTATAATTCGCAATTCGCGCGACGCGGCAATGAATTTAACGCGGCGCGCCGAGCGAATGGCCGTTACGTCTCGCGGGATGTAACTAGTCGTAATCGTAAGCTCACTCGTCTAGTTCGGACATAACAGTCGCCATCGTGTTGTCGACGTGCACAATTGCTACGTTATATTTCTCTCTTCAGGCTGTACACACCTACGCGCCGTTAAACTGCAGGGTTACGTGACGCTCGCCACCCTCGTTCGTCGGCTCGCTTATACAAAGCTGTTCCGTAATAGAATGTCTATAACTCAGTCGTTTCTACGTTTACCGTTATAGACTTCCAGAAGAATAATCGAATATGAAGTAAATATAGGATGGCATAAGTCACGGAGAGTTTATAGACAAAAACTGGAATCATTTACTTACATCTCTTGTCATCGTGTTTGTCATAAGTGTGGACAGATTATCGTGAAAAAATAAATCAGACGTCGACCGTATTGATCGAATAATTGTTTTTATTATCGAGAGCAGTCGCGCCAATGTGAAAAGGCCAAACACATTCACGGTTTGTAGAACACGGTTCGTAGAATACGCTTTATCGATGTAATTATCGTCGCCACATCCGGCCAGTAAGCGTTGTAATTCCGCCATTTACATTAAGTATTTACCTTGCAGTGTAAAGCGCGTTTGTTTGTCCGTCGATTGTGGATGTATTTGTTACGGCGCGGCGTGTATTTCATTGCAAATATATGACCAACCGTACATACATATATGGCGTTATTTAGCTCGCGATATTTTCCACCGACGTCATGCAATCAGATGAATGGAAATATCGTGGTCGTGATGCAATCTGCAGTAGGACGAGGGTGGTTACCGTATGACACACGATGCCCCTGGCCAAAATCATAAGCCGCCATGTCTAGTCGAGATATAACACGGCTAGGTGTTACCAGTCTTGCATCACACCCCTTTTGCACGGAGTTCCATAATTCTCACCCTACGCTCCGGTGACTTATGGTTTCATCGTTCGTATTTACGCTCGAAGCCGTTGTTTTAAGTACCTAGATTCCGAGATTTAAGTACCTAGATGTAGAATATATATATATATATATATGTAAAACTAATTAATTCAGCAAGAAGAGACAAAAATTTATAGAAAATGATAAAAGATCGTGTCGTAAAAATAGTTTTGTCAATACAACAACACTAGCAGTACAGCAGCATTAAATGAATAATAAATACAGTGTAATAATAATAATAGTAACAGTAATTAAAATAGAAATGGTATTTGTAACAATCTAGTTTAAAATTCAAAACTGATTAGCGCCAATTATAGTTGTCTGCCACCTCTAAGTCTCGCAACCAACTAATTTCAATTAGTGTCTGAATATCATTTGTGCGCGGTAATCAAATCACCGATAACATCCGTAATAGACTTTGATTCAGCTTTAAACGGGCGAGCGTGGAGGTCGCATCGCGATTACGTTTGCTATTTATAGCGCAAAGCTGGCTGCTACATCACGCGTAACGTCGCATCGTCGGGGGGCAGAGAGGAATCATAAGCGCGCCGTCTAGTCAAGGCACATAACATTGCCGTGCTCCGTGACGCACCCCATATCACAACCCGGTGGCACACGCAATCCTCCAGGCCCGCGCTATACCACGGCGGTGTTTCCGCGGATGGAAGCCGGCCAAATCGTGTTGGGAGAGTTATGGGTCTAGTGTGCGACGGCTGGATCAGGGGATCACTTATTGCGCGATTTCGCAAGGACTCCGCCGAGGGGTTGGCTGGTGAAGGAATCGCGGCCGATTGAAGTTGCGGGTTTAGCTCGATATCAGGAATGCTATTAATGAAATACGTATTCGTGATCATGTAACGCAATAAAATATCCACAGAGTACGAAAATAAATCGCAAAGGAAGAAACTCGAGTAAAATACTCTTAGACTATTAATTAATAACAAATGTTTATTTATCAATTAGAAAGGTATGAATTCGGTGCTTATCAATGCATTTTAGGCAAATACCAATATGTACTGTCACATAGAAGTAAATGGTATATATAATAATAATAGTAACAATTATTTGTTATTATATAATAATTTTGGTATCACATATCAGCTGATCCACCATCGTCCGAGTTAAACAAATCATTATAATAAAATTGGAAATTCGACTTGCGGATAGGGAAATAAATAAGTCGTGGCGCGCACGCAAATACGCGATTCGCGTTACGTATGCATGCGGACGACATCGCACCGGCGCGTCGCCATAAAGAGTATAAATTTATCGCTAATATCAATTTCGCGACGAGATACGGATTTGCAATCGATGCCACGCATGTGCGTTCCGACGGAACCGAACGCGAAACGAATAGGAATTTGTTCCACCGTTGCGCTTGCGGCTGAATACATACACCCATCCATTATATCAAACGGGTATTTATCGCCGGGGCGTCCAGCGACCCCTCGCCAAGATAAAACCCCCGAACGCGCGCGCGACGGTTCCGCGCCCGATATCGTACGTTAACTTCCGTTCGCGCGCGTTCGACAAAACCCCTGCCCTCACTTGGAAGATACCGCGCGATAAGGCCGTCCGGTTTCGGATAAACCAAAATCGGCACGACACTTCATCGGCCGATAACAGCTTCGCGCTAATGAAACGCGTGATGCATTGTACATGAACGAGCGTCATTATCGAGAAAGTACTTGCATGATTCACCGATGTGTGATTACAATTATGTATCAGAGAGATACGTCAATCGAGTGGAATGAATATTTTATCGTATCAACTACGATTTTGGAACAAAGAAGTGAATGAGATATGACACCATAAATATCACATTGAAAAGTGGAACAAAAAATTTACGACGCTATCTTTATGACCGTGCTATTGTTCGCATTTGTTTGAGTTCACTTTCTATCGCACCACTGCATGATTTAACTTATAAAAAAATTAGTGTATGTAACTTAGTTTCTCTATTATTAAAAGAAATTGAATTAATTATGCAGTAACAATAAAGAAAAAGATTACATAATAATATAATTATCGGAAGAATTGACAATAAAATCTGGAATTTAAAAGTAGATTATTTTCTTGAATATTAAATATAATATCGCAACCTATATTCACCGCGACGTAAAATCACTCATTTATTCCGCAATGCAACTCTTAGGAAATACCTTCCGTTTCATTTATTTACTCGCGCCGAACCAATATATCAGATACTTATCTCGTACCGACACTTTGTTTATCGCTCACGAAGGAAAAGAAGTCCGCTCCCTCGGCGCTAGGACGAGCTATTTACGGGGCTCTTGCAGCCCGCAGGAAATAAGTAAGTTTCGACCGCTGTTGCTCCGATCACCCTTGCCACGTTGCTTGTGGCAAGAAAAAAGTTTCTATGACTTCGCCCGGGTGCAGGGTGTCGAAGTAGGAGAATGAGATGAAGCGCCCGGCCGCGCCGCCGCCGCGCGCCGCCGCCGCGGCTGGAGATGCATTGTCGTCCTCGTCCTTTCTGCACTCCATCCACGTCTTCCGGTTGCTTTTTATTGTCGGCGCACGGAGGTACGCCGCAAAAAGACATACGACCACGGCCGCATACCCAATAATGTTACGGGCGGTACACACAGCCGCGGTACACCACCACGCGCCGAAGAATCGAATTCCAGCGGCTCGATCCAGAAGAGTAATCGAGCCGGTATTGAAATAGCAATTCGTCGTAGCCCCCGCGCGGCGTGTAGTTACGCGGTTTACCATTTTCTCTGAAATTCATCCGCGCGATCATTTCCGGCGTGACCAATGAAGCTTCGATTGTCCCCATGTCAAAGGGCGCGCGTAGTGCATTATAGAACGATCGTGACAATTGCACGTTAATCCCCTTCGATATATACGTGGGATTTTCGGGAACAAATGTAGGGCAAACATTACGCGGGCAAATTAATTTAGGAATGTAATTTACATATAGATTATTACTGTCAAATTAGATATTACATTTGTTCAATTGTGAAAGCTGTGTGAATTGCGCTATTAAATGGTCTCTAAATTAATTTCATTAGATAAAATCGATTATCTTCTTCTTAATTCGTAATTAATACGATCCCTAATTTTCGCGTTTCTTATATTACGAGACGTAGAAAAGTCATTCGGCGAGCACATAAAATATCTACGACGGTTTCTTCCGAATGCGTTTACGACACTTCGTTTACGATGTTTCTTTCGTGCTCTGGTGAAGTATAGGGGCGGTTTCTTGCCGAGACTACGTAAAGGAGGAAGAGATAGTATCGTCGATGATGGCTGGAAAATAGCAACCAACTGGTGATAGTTAACGAGCTGCCACTGAAGGAACGAAGAAACGACGGAAGGATCGAAACAAGCGCGGGAAAACGAGGGGAAACTGAAGGCGCTTGAGTAAAAAAAAAAAACAGACGAGAGAGAGAAAGGAAAAGGATTCCCGACGCTGTTGGTTATAAGTCGAAC
The DNA here is from genome assembly GCF_000956235.1 of Wasmannia auropunctata. Classification (NCBI taxonomy): domain Eukaryota; kingdom Metazoa; phylum Arthropoda; class Insecta; order Hymenoptera; family Formicidae; genus Wasmannia; species Wasmannia auropunctata. The sequence goes on from NW_012026890.1 coordinate 1,922,623, forward strand.
ATTTCCTCTTCTTCGCCCGCGTCGGGATTTCTTGCTTATTGCTCCTAAGTGGACAGCTTTACGCCTCAAAGAGGAATAATAAAGCAGATACTTTATCCGTTTTTCTACTCGGCTGCTGGCTGATTCTTCGACCTATTGTTGCCATCACGCTTCTTTACGCTGTGCATTGCCATAAAAGCGAATGATCTAATGCACCCAATAAAGTGATCTATAATTTAAGCTTCAATTTTTACATATACAAGTTTGTGTGTGTGTGTGTGTACTCGCCACGTCTCGTATACAAATTTCAAAAAACTAAAAATATAAGAAAAGGATTTTGCGGATTATGCATTCTGCCTGAAAAATTCGCAGGCGCACCGGCGCGATGCGTTGACTTCGAAACTGGCCGCGTCGTTTATAACGATGGCTCATAAGGACGTATGGGGCATACAGTGACGATTTATTAGGCTCGCGTTCCCGCGACACGAAACTCCATTGTAACAAATGGCTGCTTGATCGTGACCGCCGCGAGACCGACCGATCTGGCCGCGTTTGACATGCCTCGCATCCGGCTTCAAGCCGCGCGCGTGTGAGTCCCTGCGAGCGAGTGAGAGCACGGCGCATTTATCGTCCGCCGCGCTACTCCTTTTTCACGAACAACGACACCCAGTAAATCATATCCGGGGCCGGCGCACTTATCACGCGAGAACACGTATCGCACGGAGGTCTTACTCTAGAGGTGGTGCAGCGGCACTTTATGGGTCCCCATATTCCGCACGCGTGTCGCCCGCGCGCTATCGTCCTTGCAGCACGTGCGCGCGAAAACCCGGTAGGGGGTGATTTCTATTCATCGATCCGCGCCAGAAACTCGTCGCGCACACGCGGCTTATGTGCGGAGTAACGGCGGTTTTATAGCGAGTGCCAGCATCACCGCGCGAGTTACCCCAGTTATGTCCGGCCACCCTCCCCCTCCTCCCACCTTTTTATTCTTCTTGCGTGCCTTTCATCCCGCGCGGAGGCGACATTGGATGCCGCTCAGGTAGACCATCAGGTGCTAAACTCCGCGCGCCTAGTATGTGTGGGTTGTCCGCGCGCGCGGTTGAATGTGTGCGCGTGTACGAGCGGAATTTGGTCGTTCGGCGTGCGCGGTATATTCGATTAAGTTTCTCCTTGCATACAACATCGTTTTTGGGGCTAATGTAAGAGTACTTTATTGCGTGCGCCCACGTTGAACTCTGGGGCGCAGGGCGAAGTTATAAGATAGCAAACGATGGAATTATAGGAGCGGAGTTAGTGTATACGTAATACACGAGTAGTTATCTCACAAATTCGAAACTAAAGTTGGCCAAATTCTACACGTCAATTTCCTCGGTTATCGGTTATTTAGCCGTATTATCAGTCGAAATGAACTATTTGCTCTTCGCGGAGCATTAGCACAGCTATTTAAAATATCGATGTAATATTAAATTAGAACAGAGATATAATGTTATGCGGACTCGCCGCGGTTTTGCACGTTTTTCTCGATTATCGATCGCGAGGGGTTCCGCCTGGCGCAATAAAAAATGCATCAGTGCCCAGCTGCAATGAAAATATCCTCGCTACGAGACGCGATTTCTAATTACGTTTTCCAACGGACGCAAAATCATGTACTATTATATAATTCAGTTGTCTTTCCGATTTTATTTTTGCTTCCTTTATTCTCGATGCGGACACGATGCGAACGTCAACGTTTCTTTGTCAAGTCATAATGGACCAAATTTTCATTTCGCGCAGTTCGGTTTTATATTCAATGCGATCGTACGTATGCCGTCTGGCGTGTAACAATGTGCATTCACTCGCTCCGTATAATACGCAGCAAGCTCGTACGTGAAATCGCTTTACCGATCTCACTATTCTCCAATCTGAAGGAGGAGAAGAGTCGAATGAGCCACGAAGCCCTCCGCGTTCACACCTGTCTTCGCCTACGATTTATCCTACGATGCTTCGCCGCAAATTACTCTCAGTGACAAACTCGGTCATCCTTTTTCTCTTATCTCAAGCCTGCCGAGCCTCTTTGTCACAACCCTTTCTTTACACCGACACCGTCGTCCTTTTACGTCAATGGCAAGTCTGATATTTCCGCTTTTTCACGCGGTCAATTTTTCACGACGGCAGATTCTGCGCATTTCCGTCCCAAGAAGCGTGTTTTTTTTCCTTCTTTTAAACCTCGTTATTTAACAGCTCGAAAGCATTGTAAATCACATCGAAAATGTTGAAGCGACACCAATATAAATGGTTAAAAAAGGAAACATTTTTTTTTCATACGAAATACGCGGATAGCGCTTTCCGCCGGACTCGACGTTTCGGCGTCGCATTGCCGAGCATCATTTCGGAAGATGAAAGAGCGAGGAGGAGAGAGCGATGCGCGATAGCGCCTGTCGCGGCATCGCGTTGAATATCCCCGGCGGCCGGCACAAAGAGCCGGGCAGCCGGTAGCTACGGAACGATGACGCCGGCCGGGGTGGGAAATCCGGGAGGGAGGGGAAACCGAACGAGGGAGAATGGGCACGAGGGGGGGGGGGGATGGGGGGAACAGATGGAAGGGGGAAAACAAGCGCGCACGTTCCCCCGTTACATTGCGTTACAAAGAGAGCAACCCGTCCGGCGAAATCCATGTCAACGTTAATGCGGGTTCCGCGGTGCGTTAAAATTCCTCGACGGCGAAACAATATTGGCCGCGCGCGCTGTTCCGCGATCCATTCCCCTCTCCGTCGCGGGTGAATTGTCGCCGGCGAGCTCTTTTTTTTTATTTACCTCCGTTATTTTCCTTTATTTGCGACCGACTATTCATCGGCGCCGCGCTGCCAGCTGGAGAGTACATTTTTCCACTGCGCGACGCGTGGCGAGATTGAAACCGGAAATATCATCGATTTCGGAGAGGGCTTAAGCCGCGCGGATTTTCACCACTCCGATAAACACCGCGATTTGATTAATTCGTCGAGACTCCGTGTCTCTTACAATGCTAAATGACATTATCTCTTTATAGGCACATGCCTTCCGATGACGGTATATCGTTACGGTTACGACGCGCGGCTCGAATTTCGCGAAATGGAATATCTATGACACTCGGTCGTTCCCTAAGTACTCGCGTCTGTTAATTTCCACTTCGACAAGCGGACGGCGCTTCGACTTCCGCGCCTGTATCGCTCGCATACACGACGAGATATTCGAAATAACCGCTGCATGCGAAATATCGGAATGCCGCTTCAGCAGCACGACTGGAAGTACGAAAGAGTGGTCGGGACAAACGCCGTCCGCTGTTGCGAGCTAATGATACTTGCGTTACTTAAGCATCAATAATTCAACGGTAATAACAATACACCGCGCGCTATACAGTCGCTATTGGTATATATACGCAACAGAAAATTGATTCCACCGCCGCCGCCGCGCATTGCAGCCTGCAGGCGAACGTATGGTGCAGCGATATCAAGTCAATACCCGGCTCGGAAGCTAATACCTTGAGTATACACACCCGTTACTCTCTTGGACGAGGGTGCTTGAATTATACCCGCTTCGGGGATGATCCATTCGCAGCTGGGCCGTTAGTCCTCCCGCTTCCCGCATCGTATCCCCGAATTACTTGGATTCCGGATGTGTGCATACCCTCTCCCTTGACGGTGCCTGCACGATTTGATACATTTTAGATGCCGATCGCTCGATTGTATTTTTTTATTATTAACAGCATTAACCCGCGAAGTCTAATATACATACAAATAACGGCCTGTCGGAAACGTCGTGTTAAACATTACTCATATATTGTAATGTCGAGAAAAAATTTTCTATTTCCAGTTTTTCCCAGCTATAAAAAGTAGCCGACATTGAATACAAAAATATGAACAATAGTGCCATTATTGAATTATTTGCTTTATTCTCGTGCGTCGAGAGAGAAGGCACAAAAATAAAAAGGACATAATTATTACACGATTGCACGCGATTATATTGGTTTCCGGGGTAAAAATCTAAAGAAATTACAGTGTGTAATTAAAGATAAAATTTATTCGAGTGAACAATATCATATTTCCGCACGACATCGCCGGGGACATCGCGCGAGCTCTACGAATCACGACGATTCTCCTTTCTGTCCTGTCCCGAGTTAGGCTATGCAATATAGCTGTATAGTTAGATATTATGTATATACGTTGGAAGTCGACCAATCGACCAAACATCTCTGATTTCAAATTTCACGTTTGATGGATCCATTGTATCTCTCCTGCACGAGCGGGAACGTTTCACGGACGGACTATTCGGTTATCGTTTGACAGACCAAGCGAAATCAAGGGAAGAAAGGTAAACAGAATTGTAGATGAGACGGAAAACTACGACAGCCGGGCTTTTAGCCGGCAGTACAAACGTGAAACTTTTATTTAGCCAACGCCAACGTGTGAATCGCGATAGAAAGCTGCTGCGGCTCTCTGGCTTGAAATAACTCTTGTATTCATTAAAACCGTAGCTCGCGCTGCCAGTCCTAACGTTGAACTTGCACAACGTTCGCCATTTTATCCGCAATTATGGTATATGAATGTATTGGCCGCGCCCTATATATATCGAGCTTTCTTTTACTGGCTCTCTCTCGTATCAACTTCGTTCGCACCCTCGAATACCTTCCGGTTCCTCTCTCCCGGCTGGATGATCGAATCTCTTTGAACGAACGTTCCGTTGTAATGAGCTAGAATCACATTTCGATATGATCATCGATCGTTTCTCTTGTAATCCAGAATATCGCTGCGGAGAATAAAATCTCCTGCTGATAAAAACCTTTACATTCTAAAAGAACAGAAATTACACGCGCTCATACAGTTACTATGGACAGTTATTATGGACGTCGCGTATGAAAATGCTCGTGAAATAAAGTTGATACTGCGACGTTATAACAGTGACAACAAGAAACGGTCTTTTTTAAACACAAAAGAGATAATTAAGTCACTTAATTTATATCGAATATACATATATATATATATATATATATATATATATATATATATATACATATATACATTCTCGTCGTATTGAGCCACCTAGACGAGATGATAAATTTGATGGGAAAACGTAGGCGTAAAGAGCCGATAGCGCGTTGCGCGCAAAGGAGTCCCCTCCTACCGTCGTCTTATTAGCGAAACTTGAAAACTGCAAAGTCGGCTCGTAACACTCTAGTCCTCCGTGAGAGAGCCTGTGTACCCGACGAAAGCGACGATGTCGTCGGCTAAGGGCGTTCTGTAAAGTTGCCTGATTTATGAGCGCCGACGAGGTAACGCGAAGGATTCCGACGTAAGTTTAAACGCCTCCCCCTCCCTCCCCCCCCCTCGTCACCCTCTCCATCGTTCCCCTCTTTAATCCGTAGTCGAATGAATAGTTGGCACCGAAGTTTCCAGAGTCGGCGTTATGCTCACGTGCGCGAAGCGGCGCGGGGCGTGCGTTTGCGAGGCTGATGCACGCGAGAGAACGGGCCCTTCCGAATCTTGATTAATGTGAATCGAAATAGTTGCGTCTTCTCCCCTCCCTCCCCCCCCCCTCGCTCCGCCGGAAGATATCGCGAAGCCGGAGAAATTGTATCACGTCTTTGCCGTTCTCGTCCTAACGACTTTTCAATTGATGAAATCCCGCGCTTGCATCAACAAGCGAAACTCGTAACAGTCGTAACACCCCATCCATTAGGAAGAAACGCGCACAGCGCGAAATTTTTTAGCGAGGCGCGCAGACGGAAGAGAAGTTATTCAATAACGGAGAAGAAAACATTGTTTTCTAAGTCGAAGATATGGTATATATATGTTTCTATATTATGATCCTCTCTCCTCCTGCGCAATAGCTTTTAAACGTTGGATTTAATATTAAATGTGATCCTCTACCTCTCTTCAGTTTTATTAGATGAGAATCATTCGAGACGACACGAATAGCTTTCATTGTTAAACGTGAAGAGAAGGAATTCTCTGTGTAATTTCGTCGTGCGCTGTAACAGTAACAGATCGTTAATATTTTTACGATAATGTAGTTCGATTCATTAAAATCGTTTTCCTAAAGAGCTTATTCATAGCACTTCACAGCTTATCCTCGCTTTACCGATGCGCTAATTTGCTGGACTTTTGTTTATTCTGATGTTATTATGAGCGCCGAGAAATATACGCGCGAGCACCGGCACGCACACACGCCTTTTCATTCCTATCGATAACACTGAAAGAGGCTCGTTTGCAATATCGAAAATCAACATTACGTGCATATGTTACGGGAATACGTTGTTTCAGAGCTGCTCGTTCCGCTTTCACAGCTGTCGCGCGAAAATTGATCAGTGCATTAATCCTGGTATTAGCGTCAATTCGGCGCCGCTAATTGGTCGGCTCGAAATCCAAGCCGGGGCTTAAATTTTAAACTGGTTCCGTCACACACGGCTGCTTTAAAGTGCGAGAGAGCGACGCGGAAAAAAATATTTTCGCTTCCGGCAATATTCCCTCGGACCAGGCACGTCCTCTTTAGTGTTTGCTCGGTGCGGCGAGTCCCCCGCGCGCGCGCGATTTATTACAGCCAGTCGCCGATTTTCGTATTGCGGTATCTCGCGCGAGCCGCTCGTCCTCGCGCGCGTTTGACGTCGATTACACCTGATATTTCGTTTCGAGCACGGCGCGCACCGGCCGCCGGTCGTACGCGGGTGTTTCGCCGGGAAAACTTTCAACGGACTAAAAGTAACGAGTAATTAACAATTAAACGCAGGTCCGTTAAACCCGCGCCCCGGTAGCGCGCGGATTTCTTTTACTTTACGGGAGCAATTTTCGCCCGTCGCCCGTTAATGAATTATTTTCAAGAAATTTACTTAGAGTGTGTCGAGCGACACAAAAGTTTACGGAGGGCGGGCGGCAACTTGCGCTCGAGAGAAATTAGAGAATACCATTTCTCGCTGTCAGAAAAAGAGACGTCGCGCTCGCTGGTGTAGAGAAAATTGTGTAAATGAAGCCAACTAACAATAAGACGAGGAGAAATGCGTCAACTTTTATTCTTTTATGGCGCGAAATACGTGTGGAATACTTTGCAATCGTCGTTCGATAAATGCAGGATAAATATATCGTTTAATAGTCGCGTATTTTACCACGTCTCTCTCTCTCTCTCTCTCTCTCTCTCTCTCCGCAAGTATATAAAGTATATTGTTACATAAACGATTTATTAGAGCCTGCGGATATACATGACGTGCGTACGTATATTTTGGTAAATAGTTCCATGCTCACAACGGATTTATCGCCGTTGTATGTACTAAAATCACGACGTGATAAAGGACGATTACCGTGCCGCAACATTCGCCGTGAGCGCGATCAAAATTCGGAATTGGTGCGCACGTGCGCCCGCTTCCGGACAGATTTTTGAGGTGGTTTCCGCTCGCGGGGGAAGGACCTCGCCGAAAATGGATTCCCGGCCGCGCGCGGCCCGGCCGCGAATTACCATTCCGGAAATGAATATTTTGTCATTAACTTTGCGCGATTCCATTGTAGTAATTGCGAGCACTTCCGGCCAGCGGGTGCCAAACCGCATAGCGCTACAATCAATTACGACGGCGTCATGCCACACTCCATATATTATGCAGCACGTCGAATGTCCTGTCAAATAATACCTATACATTTGCAATCAGGCTTCGTGCTACTCGTGCGAAACGTTCGAACTATTTGAAGGTTCATCCATACCAGCGATATCCAGCAGAAGAGAAATTCTTCGAAAAATGTTATTGAACACAGAAAATCGTTCACATAATATTTTTCCTCGCAGAAATTTAATACTGAAAGATAGTGATTAATTAACTTATTTTGAGTGCAGTTAAAAGCACTGAACAATAGTGCGCTTTTAATAGTAAAAAAAAAATATATACAAAATAAGTAACTTCCAGTGTTAAATTGGTCTGCATTAAATTGGATCTCTGCATGGGTTACATAATGTTATATTATATATATTATACAACATATATGCGTGCATATACATGTCATACAATGTTTTATTATACCCGTAATATATTTTAATGAATACAGTGATAAATTATAAAATAAAAGAAAGAATAGCAGTGATATATCGTGTTGTACAAACTCATGATTACGTTCTCCGCGCTGTCGTGACATCGAGCTTTCCTTTAATCAAAATTTCACTGTGTCACGCCGTGATATCGCGGCGGCCATAAAACCGTCATCGTATAAGCGCAAATGTGAATTAAGCTTGAGTATGCGCAACCGCGCGCATATGCGACGAGAGCGAGGAGGGAAGGGTGTGCACCTCGATAAATTGGCAGCGTTAAATTTAACGTCATTCATTCCAACGGCGACGCCCGATGTCGATGCAAGCACGCGCGTTGTTTTACACACGTGTGAAACAACACTCGCTCTCGTAGACCGAGAAATCAGAGTTGGTCCTACACTTTCTCGCATCTTCTTGTCCTCACGAGTCGCACATTCGACAGGATCAGGCAAAGAAAAAATTTGTATCGCAAATTTGTATCGCACACAAGTTGGGGATAAAACGAATAATATATAGTACTTTAACAAAAATTCTGTACTAACGTTTAAAACTTTTTAAACGCAAACGCACGTAAATTCGAAAAGCGAAATAAACCCGTGCAAATCCTTTGTCCAACTTATCTCACCGTAATAATCGCAACACAAGAATGACGCTTTGTGATAAGCTTCATTTTTTTGCTTTAAAACTTACGCGATTTAAATTGACAACTGCAGGGATTTTTGGACGTAATAAAGGCTTTATTTTTTTTTAAGAAATTTATTTTTTTCCGGATTAATTCGAATGGCGTACTGGGATCAGCCTCTGGACGAATCACGTCGACCGCGCGCGCGACGTTAAACTGCTCACGCGTCTGCAATAAAACTACTCTTCGCGCGCGCGCGGGGATTGCCTATACTCCGGATTTGCGGTAATGCGTCGCCGTTTTTGAAGCTGGGCACTTTGACGAAAACAGCGTGCACCGGTGAAAGGGTGCGTCGCAGAAACGCGGATGGTCCATTTGATTGCGTATGCGCTTTCGACAGCGCGATATGACATTAATTACTTAGTATTTTGCATCGATCAATTTCGGATATTTGTACAAACCGACATTACGATCAAATAGCGATGAAATTGCATCAAAGTTAGAGCAGCAGAAAGATAGATCTTCAAATTTTTATAACATTAAACGAGAAATTCCCGCGCGGTAAAAATAACTTTTGAATAAAATTATTTATTTAGCAGATTAAAGGATTATCAATTAATGAAAATTACCAATTAATGAAGAGAGGTGTACACACAGTACGCCATGTTATATAAATAATCGCATTAAATAATAATATAATTCCGTCATATGAATACCGTTAATCCCTTGCCGCGAAATGTAATATAATATCACCGCATAATATTCGTTACGGCGCCGGGAAGTGTCAAATAAATATCTAGAAACCATTTATGGAAATTATTCCAAGTTTATTAAAATCATGTATTTTCATAATAATTATATATGTAGAACTGTCCAATGATAATGATTTAATGCTCGCTATTATCTTAAATCAGAGCGATTCAGTGATGTGGTACAAAGCGACTTATCAATTTTGAATAACTTTTAATGTGATTCGATATTTTTCATTTATTTCCATTTCATCATACATCACGCGCCTCACAGAAAGCTTTGCGCAATAAATGCATACGTAACAATATTTCACGCAATAATTCGCAATACTGAAACGATCAGGTACATCCGAATTTTTTTTGTCATTAATCACTTAATAACAAACGCGCTGAGTGTAACTCGATGTTATTTCAATATATTTAAATTTTGCAGAATAACGATCAAAATTTAATGCCATTATACGAAATTTGAATGCCAGGCTTGTCGCAACCGGATAAACGACAGTGATGAACGATAGCCATATCTCATGATTACATCGTAACACGTAAAAAAAAAAGAAGAAGTTATCTTCCCCGTATAAATGACACTTAACTGAGTAATAAATTCTAGAGAGGATGATTAATCGTGTGCAAGGCCGAGATAATGTTATAGGCCTGGCCACGAGAGAGCGCGAATCTTCCTTCCTTGCGATTAAACAGGTTTCTTCGTCCCAATTTTTACGTAAAGCGCAGTCCTGGCACGTTTTTAGGAAGGCGCGCGGACCAGAGACGCGGAACGACGCTGAGTAAGCGTCGACTTTGCCGCCTTTTCCGGTCGGATACTCGTCTTCCGGTGGGAGGTAGAAAAAAAAATCATATCTTTCTGATTTACTGGTCGGCCAAATTTTCGTCTCGCGCGTTCGTTCTCCACCGCGGTCGCGCGGAATTTTCCACCGTGCAAAAACGGTGCACTTGCGCGCGCTCGGCGCTTCTGGCAAGACCCGATATCTTTTTCGTTCACGAGCAATGCGGCAGAAACAGGATCTTCTCATTTACTCCATTATGCATGCTGCCTATAAATAACGGGCCGCGCGACATCGAACACCGTTTTACCGTTACACACAGCGAGCAGCTTAAAAATCGCTGCTACTGTTATATCCAGATATCGATTTGCCTGATGGTGGAAGTGGATGGATTTATATATAGGTACGTCAGCCCGAAATAAATTCAAATGAAAATTCCTTCTAACTGAGTGACAAAATCTGAGCTCTGCACTTTTGAAATGTTAAATTTTTTAATCGCTTTGAAAAAAAAGTCGTTGAAAAATTTCGGATTTTTCAGAATTTAATGCTCATTGTCGGAAGTACGCGAGAAAAAAAAATAGAAAACGGAATGGCGGATGGGGCTTTTGCAATGCTATATCAAAATATAAGTTTATCGCATTTTATTGTATTAGCGGTTTTCAAATCTGTTTAGCTACTGCCATGCTTTTACCGGATCAAAATTTTACAAAGTTCCGGGCGTGGGATTCGCGAGAGATGAGATTAACCGCGAAGGTAGAATAAACGCGAGGCACTTCTACTTCATGCGAAGTGACACGAAAATATACCGGGCTGAGGGCAAAATACAACTTGCTGGCAACTATCACCTACATCATTCCGCTCCGTCGAGCCCGACACCCCTTAATTCCATTCTCCCCGATGGCGTCTTTTACGCCCGAGCGAGCAAATGTATCAGCCATATGCTCGCGAGCGCCGGATGGAAAATATTGTTTCCCGCGATGTTATAACGGCGCGCGGGCGAATCTAACCCGGGAAGAAGTCAAGTCCGTGAAGAAGTCAAGTGTCATTCTCAAAATACAAAGTTCTTTGTAAGCAGGAACGATAATTGAAGATCCAGAGAGAGAAAGAGAGAGAGAGAGAGAGAGAGAG
>NW_012026890.1:1934153-2072934 GCF_000956235.1 Wasmannia auropunctata
TCGTATAAAAAATGGATTATGGCAGTGCTCCCAAGAGATCATTAATAACCGAGTGCCAAATTTGAAGAGTTAAATTAATTTATAATTATTGTTTCAATAAATTTTACAGTTTGCGTTATTAAATTGCGTTAATTTGCGAAACACAGTTTTGAATATCAATGAATTCATAAATTTCATAAATAAAGAAACTAGTAATAATAAAACATCAATTGTGTACACACATCGCTTTATTAGACGACTGATGTAGCACGGCGCATCCATTATTGCATATCGCATATAAACTCTCGGATATCGATCATGTAATAATTCGTACTGTGCTCTCTCTCTCTCTCTCTCTCTCTCTTTTTTAAGACAGAGAAGAGATTTGTCGCGATGACGTGCGCACATGCGTGTCGTATCTCGCGGGGATCGCCTTGTCGCAGAGATCAGGATTCTGCGGCATACTTCGCCGCCGGGAAGAATGACCCCATAAAAAGTTCATAAAAGCGCCGCAGCGAGAATATGCCGGGCGTACCTCGAGCGTGCGGGACTTTAACGCTCTCTTCAGTTACCCGCTGCAGCAATGGCTCGTATCGCGCTTCCGCGTAGCCGCGACATAATGGACCGAGGCATCTGCTGGAATTTTCATTTTTCCGGTCGACCTCGCGGAAAATCATAACCCGACGCGCGCCCGACGCCACGGAAAAACGTACGGCTGACCGACGTTGTCGTCGTCATCGTCGTTGTTGTCGTCGTCGTCGTCGTCGTCGTCGTCCCCGTCGTTTGCTGTGCAACGACAACGACATCACAGGCACCCCGTGGTTTTGGTATGAAAACGCATATGCCTCACCTAACCCTTACGCTCTTCCACCGCCACTTGGTGCAATGATCCTGGCGCATAATCGCCAGCGAGACCGACGGTTTTTTTTATTTTTCACAAGAAGAATCGCGATTATTCACGATGACGTACACATACTTGGGAGACGTGAGCGACGAAAAGGAATTTGAGATTTTGCGGGAAGGCTCACGGCCGCCGCGCGGCCATTCGTAATTCAGACGATAATTTTCAGTAATCCGCATGACGCGCTGTTTCTTTCGCAAACGAAACACAAACTAAACAGTTTTCTGCGGCTTAAACTCTTAAATTAAGTCGGATTAACTGCGCTCTCGGGGAACGCGCGAGCGCAGGAGAAATAGGGGAGCGAAGAAATACGACGAATTCAAGTGTCCGGAGAAATTAGTCTGAGAGTCGCAAAGAGACACGAAAACGTCCCAGATATATTATCCTCGACTTGGCATGGCTCGGACTGCTTAAATGGTACATCGCGCGGGCACGTAGCATATCCGGTATTATAAGTATCTGTACGTAAATCTGCCGGCACTATACAACTGACGGTAGCAATAACCGATACCCAGCCGTAGATTGCACGGCATAATGGTGGGTGAAATTTTCATGGCGCAGCACATTCGGGGAGTGAATGTTTTATCGCAATTGTAGCCAGCCAGACGGTGAATCGTTTCTCTCTTTGTCCGCCTTTCTTTCATACAAACGATCGTATCGATCGTAACGTATAATAGGATGTGTCCTAGGAATCAACGTGACATCTGTCATCCGCAAATTCTTTGACAAATTTGTAGTCAATTTGTCCTGCGTAAAAGTTTATCGCTATAACTTCATCTCGGCCAATCAAGTTTTTCCATTAAAACTCCCGTTAAAGTAAAAGGTCGCTGGAAATTGAAAAATAAATCTTTTGTTTACGTTTATTTCCATTATTCCACAAAGCTAAAATGGCCGAAGCTCTTCGAACTCTTGTTGATGAAATAAAAATTAAAACATTCTCGAACACTATCTTATTTCCGTTGCGCGGAAAGAAATGTCAGCGATATGAAATGCCAATAATAATTATCGTTACAATGTTCATTTTTTTTTTATTTCCGAGCCGTATATTTCAGACATCACGGAATCCTACAGAACGCCACTGGTTTCTCATATTCAACGTCTATGAGTATAATTTTTCCCTCTTACTCTTTCGTTCTCATTTTCGTTTCGGATTGCGAAAGTGATTCCCAATCCTCGAGCAATCTCGCTGGACTTTTTCAACGAAGATGTCACGTTCGCGTCTTATATTTCGCGGAGGAGGCGGAAGAAAAGAACGCACTTTAAAGTTTAGATTTCTCCACGGCTCCCCGTAACCCACGCGTCATCGCTCGCGCAAATCGAAAGTTCAACTACAACGATGGGGTATTCGAAGTTGTTCCCCTCCCTGGCTGTTTTCCTCGAACTGGCTGGAAGTCGCGGATCACGATGAACATTCAATTTCCTAGCGTCGTTAAACCGCGTGCGAAAAGGTCGGGATGAGTATCGATTCCTCAATCGTTCTTCCCGTACGCGTCCTGCATTGAGGTGGAAAAGAGCGAATCCGGAGAATCCCATGCCAGCCGTTGCGGGCGAATGCAAAAGAAGGGGATTGCGCGTCGCGCGTTGCACGCGCACTCTCGAAAGAGATATGATTTCGACGTTCACGAGCGAAGGAATATACTTATTTGTGTGGCGCAGCGATGTGACGGTGTGCAATGTTACGAAAAAACTGTCGAATCGGAATGAATTTATAAATTTATTTGATGTATTTGTAAGTTGATAGAGAGAAGAATTCTTGTATATAATATTGATTAAATTTAAATCAAAAGAATTGCAGCTACAGGTTCTATACGAGAAAGGCATGAAATGGAGATACGTGGGATATAGTGAGCTGACCGAAGGCAAAAGGAAAAAATATCCCCTCAAATCCAACAGAGGTCATTGAGAAACTTCGACATACGCCGAATACACCGAGCTACGTGATATTGAAGACGGGCAGACGAGCAAAGCGGGCGCAACGAAAGGAGCGGTCGCTTTTAAATCGCTGAACATGAATAGGAGGGAAAAAGGCCGCGCTGCGAGGTAGAAGATACGCATGCATCTGAGGTAGTGCGGTTCAAAGCATTCGGAGGTGTTATCAAAGGCCGCGTTATCAAAACTGAGTTTTCGGTGGCGCTGCATGGACGTGCTGAAAATTCGGCCAAATAGAAAGATAAATATACAGTGATTGTGTGCGACCGAAGATTCGAATGATTCCACGGACGGCGAGAGTCAAGGCGCGATTTTCCAATCGCGTGTGCGGAGAAGAGAGAGGCAGAATCAGGAGAAAGGGGAAAAATCCGGTCGGTATCAAGAGGGTACGAAAAAGGAAGAAGAAGAAGGGAAAATGCGATATTACGAGTTTATACCGGATTTCCTGGACCGGTACAGGAGTTTGTTCGGGTTCGAGTATTCGATTTTAAACCATCCCTCCTGGGCCGGCATAACCGTACTGGCGCTATCCGTACCTTTTCCCGCCCGGCTCGATGGTGGGCACTCATGAAAATATATTGCACTTTCCATCGCGGTTTACACGTTGCATTCTCTGACAATTGAATTGAAAATCGATCCCTCGCGATTGCGTTATTGGAGCCGACAGCCGGGCATCTCGCAGAGAGACAGGATGATACTTCTTATCGTCTGCTTGTCCTTCCTCTTATCCCTCTCTAGATACGTGAATCTCTCGCCATAGGAGCAACAATTTAAACCCTTAAGCCGTATCGAACCCTCCTCGATCCTGTTCTCAATCTCTTTCGAGACAACTTTCGTTAATTATTTTCCGTGCTTTTCCATCATAGTCTCAACGTCTTATCTTTATCAGATGTTTAGTGCTAGCAATATTCAATTTGTCACCTAAGATTAATCAATAAATAATTACAGAAATTTATTTAAAATGTAAGTAATTGCAAAGTAAGATTACAAAAAAATAATATATACATTTCCGTTCAATTTAAATTTATTAAAAATAATATTGTTTGGATGTCGTTTTTACAAAATGGTTTTCATTCGTTATTTTCATTTATCAGAAGATATCGATAAAAAATAAGTTCTTACCGCTTTTCGGTGATATCAACGAACATGTTTTAATTACGGCGAAATTACGAGTCTCGCAATCAATTTCGTGGCCCCACGTGGGGCAAAAAGCAGATACGGTCACAACGATGTCGTAAAACGTTCACGAGCGTATAAGAAGCGCGGGTCGCGGGCATATCGTATTGCGAGCACCATATGCGCCAGTGTACCTCTAGACGTAGAAAAGCGTCAGCCGACGCGGCGGCCGGATTCCGACGCCTAAGCGAATAGTATACCTGCATAATACCGGGATTGCGGATATGCAGACCATAAAATGCCGCGGGAGTTGACGGGGGAGAGAGAGAGAGAGAGAGAGAGAGAGAGAGAGAGAGAAAGGGATGAAGGGGCAAACAAGCGCTCCGCGAGACGTAAAATCCCGTCGTATAAAAATTCGCGTACAGTCTGCCGCGCGATTTTCCCGCCCCGCGAAGCGCCAGAATGGCGTTTAACGCGGAATGAATATGCACACGCGCATGCACGCATTGCGTGTGAACGCAGGCACGCATAAATACACGCATTATCCCACGGCTGGGAAGTTAAATAACAAAATAGCTTTATACACAGGGGCGCGTGCACGCAGGTGCGTTCTAATGATTTTTTTTCTTTTAAACCAATTCCCATCCTCTCCCTGATAAATTTTCGGGGCTGCCAGACCTTTGTCATTTATTAACTACTTTAACTTTTACGATATGTAGACCGTCCGTGGAAAATGTAAAGGCGCATTTGGAAGAATATATAACTTTCATATTTTTGCTGCGTCTAGTATTTAATTTATCATATCCAGGAAGTCGAATAAAGGGAAATTTGGCGCAAACAATACCGCGTGTAGCGTCGTACGGTAGCATATTGTAGCGCATACGAGCGTCCGTACTCCCTTTTGCCGCTGATTTTCTTTCAAATACAGCTGCGGTATCAATATCTTGCTGTTTTGCTCTCCGAGGAATTTATATCGAATAAGAAATGTTTGTACTAGTTTTGTTGTATGTTATTTAACGCATATAGGGTACACACAGCGTTATACATACACAAGCTTTCGCTGACTGCTGTCAGTTTAATGAACGGTAATTTATATAGCAGATATCGACGGTGATGGAAACAGAAATCGATAGGAGACAGACATTAGCACCGCAATTGATGCTCATTAGTTGCGATGCTAATTTCTGTCTTTACGTTCCGCTCGTATGATGACCGGTCTGAATATGAGAGAAACGCGGTTGTATCTTCAATTTTAGCTTCAACTAGATGATTTATCTTCTTCGAGAATTTGCATTCTCATCGATTGCAAGCATTGGCACTTTATATATATGCACAAAATATATTGCTATGGACATATACATACATATACAAATATTATATATATAGCCTATATATATTGCAATCACGAATATTTTTATTCGTTTTCAGGAACGTCGCTATATTTTTATTTGCAGTGAATTTGAAAAGTATCACTGATATTGTCTGACAAAAAAAAATCACAGCAAAAAATACATTACTGCAAACAAAAAAATCTCTGTCATACGTACGTTTATTGAAAGAAAAGATTGCAGAGTTATCTGCATATGACGTATTTCGTATTTTCACTCATGAATCGCCAAAATAACGCCGACGTCATCTTGCGCATGTACAGACGATAAATTGCGGTTGAAGCTTACGCAAGGGGAAGAGGATTGGTCGCGGTAAAATAGTCTCGAGAAAAATCTAGGTCGTTAGGCGTCGCGGCGCCGCGTGGCGTTCAAATGACGCGTCGCCTCGTGACGAATTTCCCGGACGGCGATAAAATATACCGGGCGAAACAGCGATATGCATTTTTGAATTTTCAATTTTCCCCAAACTTGTCTCTTTGGAACTGGAGCCAAAGAAATTAAATTAAAACGAAACAAAAATGTAAATTACGATTTAGAATCGATAAAATCAATGTAATACGAAAATTATAGATGTCGTTTAAATTAGCTAAATTCATCAAAACTAATACGCTACACGATAATTGCATATGAAATATTAAATTGTGAAAGATCGTCACACAAATTGGCAGAAAGTGTAAAATGCCAGAGCTGGTATCCACCTGTTCTTGTAAATGCGCCTATGAAATATTTATTTTTCTGGAGACGATTTGTGTAGCTTGAAATACATCCTCCTGTTGGCAGTTGCAGGATTTGTCGAAATGTAGCAAATACTAATGACATTACTCCGTGAATGTGAATATTAAAATAGGACGTGAATAGAATTGATTAAATTTCGCAGCTTCGATTAAGAGACTTAATGCTTTCGCGATCTCACTCTAAAAGCTATAAACTACACTGTCTGCATTCGTTTGCAGATATTACCGCGATAACAAGAGACACGAAGGATTGCTATCGAAGTTAAACGAATTCCGTATCGAGTTGTACGAATATAAAATAGAAGAAAAATACATGGCACAACACAAAGAAAGTATTACGAACAGCGAAGGTATATTTAAGAACGTAAAATATTCTACGAAGGAAAGTGGTATTCGACAAAAATATTTATTTAGAGGAATAAATTTTCCTTTTTGCAGAATTAAGAGCATTCTTTTAGTTATGTGAGATGTAGAGACTTTTTGCGAATTCACGGAGGGAGAACTACTTACTGTTATCGCAATCGATCCGTCTTTTCTTTCTGACGAATAGTTATGTCTACTTTCCGTGACTGGTCGCCTCGAATGCCTTTTGTCGCGTACATACTTTATTTAATGCATAAGAGAAAAAAGAAAGACGGATGTAATATACATATGTGAAAAAAGTACATCGTATTGTGTGCGAGGCAGAAATATATACGGAAGATTCTTGCACGGAAGAGGATCGGCACCTTGCAAATCGCGGAGAGTTGATTGGCGGGCACAGATTAAGTTCTTTAGCTTTCAGTTTAATGGAACGCCAGATCGGATTTGATATTTCAGATTACGTCGATAGGTCCATACTGATTGACGCCGCGGATATTGCTAAGCCTCACGTAATACGATTATTAAACGAGTACGCTCTACGTTGGAAACTCACGATGACAACGCGTAGGAAATCGAATTTACGTGGGGGGAAGGAGACGCGAAGGAAGCAAGCGCGTATCTCATAATTTATTTCGCATCTCGAGAGAATTTAGTACAACGTCGCCCGATGGATAGATAATATTACTAATAGGTACCGTGTCACAAGATATCCTTTTGTAAACGTTTGGATATAATTCGTTTAAGTGTATTCGATTATACCGTTGTCTTCCGTTTATCGATGATGCGGAAAAAGAAAACGATACGATTAGCTCCGCACACAGTCGTTATGCATTGCACGATAATCGCCGTCGACAATCGTGTCTCTTTCCGCAACTATCGAGTTCTCGCATATACTATAATTATAAAAACATCTTACAAAGAGATTTATATGCTTTTAATTTGCCGAAGGTACTTGCGCTCAGTACTCTCTCTTTCTCTCTCTCTCTCTCTCTCTCTCTCTCTCTCTCTCTCTCTCTCTCTTTCTCTTGGCAGGTTCACAAATTCACGTAATCTAATCTCTGTCCACGGTCTCATATTCATCAGCGAACATCGCGGATATTGTGGAAGTACGTAACATACGTATGGTCAATGGAAACTAGAGAGAAGTTTAACATCATGTAGAAGGATAACTTGGGGAAGGCAATCTAACTATCTCGCGCACGTACGGCGGTGTAACTGAAGTACGTAGTTAGCGTTTCCAACATGTACTGAAGTCTGCTTGAGAAATACTTTCCTCACTGTACCGGGATATCTGTCTCCCTGCATCGCGGCCAAGTATTTGTGCAATATTCATATTTGTACTCGTATCTACGAATATCAAACATTGGCAAATTAAAGTTTATTGTTTAATCCACGCGTTTGCGATGATATGAATCAACGTGAATTTTTAACGAATTTATATTATATTATTATTATATTTATTATATATATTATTTATCAGATATATCTAATTATGTATCAACGATATGTACGATATTATTTTCAACAGTATATTCTGTGAACCGTGCTGTCTAAACGTAGGATTAATATAGTAGGATAGTATTGTGAATATGAATGTATAATATCAGGACAGATTAAACATCATTTTGTGTAGGATAGCGCAGGTGGTCAATGTATTTCTAGCTGTTTCTCTTGGCGGATGTCGAATCGAATGGCTATTTTGCCTTTCTTCCCCGGTGTCTGCTGGGGAACAGGGCCGATAGGTGTGGAACATCGTAAAATTTGCATATTGAAGGCATCGCAATTCCTTATCAGACTGCCGAGAATCCAGGATCATCGTCGACCGCGTTCGTTTGCATTTCTCTTGGTGCAAAGGATGCGCGTAGCAGTAACGCTATACATTTCTAAGTAACATGGCGATATTTACCAGCGACACGGCTCCAAAATGTCTCATCCCGTAATAATTATGTTCGATTTTATTATAAATTAAACATCACGTGCAGGGGGAAATCTATAGATATCGGTTCGTCGATGTGAAATGCTTGTTATTTATATTTCAGCCTTCCGAAAGGCAGGTGCTGAATTGAATTTCTCTTTACTATTTACTATTCATCTATTGTCTGCAAATAGAACTCGTATCGCAGCCGTAGAAGTAGCTGCATTATTTAATTCTGCTAATGGAGTTACGTGCCTATAAAAAGAGTTTTTACGAGGATAAACCCGCCTGACGTTACATCCCTTGCAAAGGAAGTCAGTGAGGTGGTAAAAATAACTCTGCATATGAAGGATATTTCGCAATCTTCTCGCCGCTGAACTATTTTAATTTTAATTTGAACGTAATTAAAGGCGCGCGGTGCCTTCGACTTGACTTGGTGGGGGGAGGGGGGAAGGGAGAAGGAAAGAGGGAGCGGCGTTTTAATCTCGCGGTTTGATTACGCGACGCAAACGTTTCTATAAAATAAATAACACGACCGTCGTACTTGGCGGCGGACCTTCGCGCGGCTGTTTTATTATGCATTCGCGCGTATTTACATGCCCCATTCATAACTAAAAAATCTTGAGGAACGAACCATTCATAATTCAGCTCGTCCTCCGGGCGTTCGGGATCCAAAATCATCCGCGTCTCCTCGTTTAAACCTCTCACCAATCAGACGCGGATTCCTTCGTTCCCCGCCGCGCATAAGAATTCGTTGCCCGATAACTAATTTACATCCGATTCCGCGCGTAGTCAAATGCCACGGAAGAGAGGACAGCAGAGGTTGTCTAAATAAAATATCCTTCGCCGAAACTCCGGCGCGGCGTTCTTCTCGCCGTCGACCTTTCCCGCCGGGTTCAATGACACGACGTTCTCCCCCCCGAGGACGCATACGAATATAAAAATTGTAAATCGCTGAATATGGACGGACTTGTGTATCCGGCGGGAATAATCCCGCATTACTGTCGGCCTCGAAACTTCTCGGTCATCCTGAGTTATGCGTCTAGGAGGAATATGACCTAGGGGAGGGAGGGAGGGGAGGAAGAAGGGTAGTCGGGGGTATAAGCGATGAAGCATCTCCACCGGTTTCTTCATTAATGGTAATGATCGCGCAGTCCTGACAATCCGCGGGAGAGCTCGCGCAGGAGAACGTCGCGATTTGTATTCAGAACGCGGGATACAGCGAAAGCCAAGAACCGGTGGCGGGGGGGGGGGTGGACCGCGTTGGAATCGCGAAATAAACTCCTTCGCGCAAGAGGGGAGGAGTGGGTAGTATAGCGACGGTGCGAGAGAGGAAAGGGAGGCGCGCAGCCTCGCGCTCCAGTTCGACTTCCGACAGTAAAAAGAGAGTTAAGACCATGCATCGCGAGCCAGTGTATCGAATCGATCCAAGTTCGCTGTTCTCGCAATCCAGTACCTGTACCGAAAGTCCTACGAAAGTCAATGGGAATCAAGAGGGGGTAGAACGTTCCTAGCCTCCGCCAAGAGTTCCGGCCAAACGCCACGTATTTCCCTGACCAACACGGAATTAAAATAATCAAGCGGTAACAGAGTTGTACCAGCCACGCGGGATACAAATCCCTGCAGCGTTGCAAATGCAAAAATACCGCATGACTAGTCTCGCCATTATCATGCGTAAATAGACTGTTACACATATTCAGGGAAATTATGTTCCTCACTCCATATAGAGAATCGATACATCGAATACCTCAACTATACCGAATTTCTATATGCAAACAGCTAGGATTGCGTGTCTCGTTATTATATCATCGCGCTAATAAGCATCGTAACTACAGCGTAATTTGTAATTTACCGTACATTCGTTAAGCAATAAAAGAAGAATTCGTCGCGCTTGTCACGAACAAAAATATGGGATATTTCGCTATTTGATTTCGCGAAGCTGTTCGAGAAAGCACTTGAGTTGCGATAATTGTGAAGTCTTCCGCAAATTATTATTATTGTGATTTAGGTAGAATAAATTATTCGTTTATTCGCCAAGCTTGGATTCAGGTTGTGTCTATCTGTTCTACATCCCGAACGCGGAATTTCCGATGAGCCGAGAGTTGTGGAAGTCGATCTGTTCCGTTGCTTCGTATAATCAAGGGAGATTGGGAAAGGATTATTTCTATAACACTGTGCTCCACCAAGCAAAACAAACCGCTAGATAGTATCTTCTTCATATTTGTAAAACGTGGCTGAACCTATGTAATCCGTGCGAATCATTCGTTCAATAACAAAATTTAATTAATTTTAATAGCACGATCGTCGGTTGCGCAATTGCAAATTGCTCGAATAACACGCTTCTTCCTTTTGTCGTTCTAATTGCTCTTATGCATGCTCAGTGGATCATGTTCCCGAGTTATTGCGAGATAGTCATTTGCATTTGCGCTTTACACGAAAATGTGTGTGTCTGTTCGTATTTACAGAATCGCTTTAGTTTTCATGAGCATCAACGATATGCGTTTTAAATTTATAATATATAATAACGGAAGTAATCTTTTGTTATTGCCCCTTTCTCGGAAGCCAGAAGCAATAAAAATATATTTCAGTTAATGTCCAAATAAATTCACAAAGCCGAATTCTTGCATATTCTTGTTAATAACATGCAAAACACGTAAAAATAAATTGTAAATTTAGTATAAGAAACACAAACTCTTTAGTGATAAATATAACACCAGAAATTTATAATAAGTTGAAACAATTATTTTAACAACAGATGCATGATATTTACTATATTTATAAAATAAATTCATAATTGATTTTTTGACCTTATAAATTTGTATTAATATATTTTATATATATTTGCAAAGAGAAGAAATTTAATGCAGTGTGTATATGTGTGTATGTGCACGCGCGTGTATATAACGTGTCAACCCGTTAAATACAAACGGTGAAATCGAGCATATAAATTCGAATCGTAAAAGAAAGAAAGATTGGCAATAATTGCCAATGTGTTCAAGTAATTGTTGAAGTAATACGACGTATTCTTCAAGGGTAATGGGTGCAATAATATAAAAGAGGAGAAGCCATTGGAAATTAGCACCGTTCGAATGCGACGAAACTCCGCAAAATTATTTTTATTTTATTGCCGCGGCTACAATCTCGCCAGGATAATTATTGCTGAACTTTACGACGGGGTATATGATATATATATTTTACCGAGAGCTCTTGTGTTCAATAGTCGTGGATTGAAGAATAGATTGATCGCCAACGACAACGACCGACAACGACTGTTAGATGTGAAGTTTGCACGCAAAATTTTTCTGGCATTACTCTCGCCAAAAATAGATCGACAGGAAATAGACTAAAAAATATACGAAATTACTTTTGAACATATAATATCCAGAATTTCACTATAGTTAATATAATCATTAAGAATTTCAAAACACTTAATGGATAAGTCCAACTTTTTATTCTCATGTATAAAAAATTTGCAGATATAAAAAAGATTAAAATTTATGATCACATAGTGTTACTATGTGTGTTTTGAATATCATATTCATTCATTTTTATTTCGTTTATGTAGGCTTATTAAATTTTAAAGAAAGTGCGTGATTCTTGCTAAATATTATTTTTATACATAACGTAATTTCGAATCACTGAAATCAAGAATATAATAATTTAATATGTAGAAAATGTGTGTGTGTGTCACAGACTCCTTTAGGCTTGACGACAGTGTCGCTGTTTCTACAAGAAGTTCCGCGTATTTTTAGAGAACGCAGTCCGAAATGCGCGAGCGCGATGTGCAAACCGCGAGTTTATTTTCGGTGGAAATCCTACATGGTGCGGGACAGCATCCGATTAGCTTAAAAAAAGCGTGTGTCTGTGTGTTGCGCGGGTTTTTCAAGGCCGCAGAGAAAGCTTTCCGGGGCCATTGTATCGCGTCGCGTTTTCGGAATTTTGTCAAAACTCAGACTCATGCTCTCTGATTCACTCGACGAAAAAGAGAGTCACGCGCCGCCTGCACAGAGCCAGCGCCTGGTCATCGCTTCACTAGTCCATGCCCTCTCACGGGATTAGTCAAATCCAAAAATAATACCGCGCACGCACCGCGATGCAAATGGACACGACGATGCAAATCAGATGTTTTAAGATCCCCCTCCCCTCCTCCGCCCCCCGAACTGAAGAGCTAGTGTCTGGCATAACGGGGGGGTTGTGCTGTACAGATAATGCCTAGAATTATTACGCAAATAAATACAATTGAGAATACCGTGTACAAATACAGCGATCTTTTAAAGGACGATGTTTATTCAACGTCTTGAAGATATCGCATATCCAACTATTAATATACATCGTGAAAATAAAAGAACTAAATATGTGGCGGTCTCTAGCAAGCTATAAAGCTTGTGAATTATGATACAAGAATAATTTCGTGTCAGCAGCTTTTGTAAAATCGAGGATTACGTCATTAAAGTGATGAAGTAATGAATAAAGTAACGAAGTCAAACAAATAAATATAATATTCTTAGTGTCTTACTAGAACAAGCCAGACCGACCGTGCATTCTCTATATAAAATATTCATCGTTTCTCATCCATACTTTTCCATTAGTTCAAATATTTCAGATGCAGGCGTTGTTAAAATACAGAAGCGAGAACTATGCTGCGCGCGGAATCGCATATCACTTTCAATCGAAAACATTTCAACGTCGACTAAAGCCCGAGGCAGCCGCACAATAGTATTTTTTTCACGAAGCCGTGTATTAAAAAAGCGCGCACGTTAGCCCGTATTTCTCTGTTTTGATTTCGGCCGCCCGGTGGGGTGCGCGGTGTGCAAAGTGGACTTGAAAATAACCCCGCCACGGGAGGAGGACCACCCGATCTATTAATAGTTTACCGTACGTGAGTATCTTTGTCGCCGGTTCGGCATCGACTACGCGCGATTCGGCCGCAAAATCCGCCGATACAGTCCGCGCGCGTGCACGCGTGTGTCGTCAGCCCGAAGACGTCGTCGGCCCGAAGACGTCGTCGGCAGCGATGCAGCTGACACCTCCGTTTTCGCTGGTGAAGTCTGCAGTGGACGATCTCGACGCGGATGAATTATAGGAGCTGCCAGTTAAATACGAGAGAGAGAGAGAGAGAGAGAGAGAGAGAGAGCAGGAGAGGGTGAGAGGAAGAGAGGGTTCTGCGGGAAATGTCTATCCGACGGACGTGACCGTCGTCGCGAGAGACTCCGATTGCCCCGACGAGATTTTTGGCGTTCGTGTATAGCAGCAAACTGGAAGGAACTTAAAACCGCACGTTTCGGGTGAATCTAAATAAAGAACTATGCAGCGTGGCGGCTGAGGCGGGGCGCGGTGCCTCGGGATATGCGAGAGAGAGTGAGTAAGAATGGTACAGCAAACCGCATGCAGCAACGAGACGAGCTCATCCCTCAATGGCGTACCGAACGGCGACCGCAAAGGAGAAACGTCCGGTGCCGTCGTCGCGACGGACGCGCTGGTAGCGCGTGGTGCTGTCGATGGTGAGACGACTTCCCTGACTCGCAGCAGCGGCAGCGGTGGCGGAGGAGGAGGTAGCGGCAGCGGCAGGTTCTCCCTGTTCAGGTGGTTCAAGCGAAATCGCGATTCAACCGTGGAGAAACGACGGAGAACGAGCGAGAGGCCGGACGACGATGGCGTCGTCCGACGACGGAGCAGCATCTACTCCAGCGTGGAGAGCGTAGACACCTTCTACAGCACCACCACTGTTCGCAGTTTCGCGTTTCACACGGGAACCCTGGGCCGTTGCAACGTGCTGTCCTTGGACATACTCAAGCAAGCGGCCGAGGTCGGCCCGTTCGCCGCTGGTGCCTCGAAGGTGTACTTGGGTAACAAAGAGAACAACGCGTCGTCGGCCTGCACGTTACCAATTAACGTGCACTCCAGGAGGCAGGACATCACCGCCAGGTACTCGTTGCAACCAACGACCTTCAGCTCGTGCGGCAACTTCCTGACAACCGAAAGGGACTTGTCGAATTCGTCGAGAAGACTCGATGAGAGCGCGAGAAACACCGGCTCCGCGCGGCGGCGGGTCCACGTGAAGGGAAAGCGGAGAGCGCCCAACCCTCCCGATGCGCTGGTGAAGATCGTGGGGGTCAATGTACGCGAAACGCCGCCGAGGAACAGCAATAGACGCAAACGACGGGCGCCGCGACCTCCTGAGAAAGCGACTGTGGAACAGTCAAACCTCGTCACCGATGGCGACAGCATGGAGGTAGAGGAGCGGAAGGGTGTCGACGAAGGGCAATCGATCAGCAACGACACACTAATCCTTCAGGGTGGTATGTTGCTATCAAAGAAGGAAGTTTGCGGCAGTCCGAAGGCCGCGAAAAGCAATCGTGGCGACGAGGGAGCGTCCAGCGCAACAGTCCTTCAGGAAAGAGCACAGAGCCCGATCGGTACTCTGAACATGCCTCGTCCTTGGTACAAGCGTAGCGTCTTCGAGCACTCTCGCGACTCCGGATCGTCCAAGAGAGGTGCCGTTCTCCGCAGCCCTATGACGTTCACCGAAATGAAGGACGAGTGTGTCGGAACGAATGTAAATTCTTCTCCGAGTTATTCCATTGACGCCTCTCTGTCAAGATTAAATTTTTTTCATCGCGGCGAGCGACAGAGTGACGAAAGGAAACGACAGGAGGCCAAGCGAAAATCCGGCTTGTCCATCCTGACGAACATCAGCGAGCTGGACAAAGAAGCGGCGGCGATCGTGCAGGAGGAACAGGCTCGAGCGCGGGCGTCGATGTTGTTGAAAACTTCAAAATTTGCCGACGAATTCGAAAAGAGGAACGACGTCAACGAGGAACTCGTTCAGGATATGGTCACCTCGGCGATTGAGAGCTCGTCGCCTAGACGAGGCACGCGCGCGTTAATCTCTAAATTCAACGCCATCAGCAATATCACTAAAGTCACGGTCAACGCTAACTTCTTCGCTAAAAGAGATCACCCAGATTACAGGCCCGATCGCGATGCAACGAGAAACAGCAGATTCGAACAAATCGGAGATTGGAGAAATCAGAGATTCTCGGTCCAACAAGATCTCGGCCAGAGCGTCCGCGTTGATAAAGATATCTCCAGATACTTTTTGCCGCAGCAGAGATCGTCGAGAAATAGAGCTGAATCGACGCACGCGGACGTAAAGTCGGTAGACATCAAAATTTCCTCTAGCAAGGAGCAAAATGATCAGCTGATGAAGGACGCGTCTAATAGAATATCATATTTACAAAGTCAGCTCGCTGCGAATCGCGCGAATGAGTCACTAATTGCTCAGAAGAATGTCACAGAAGAAAAAATTAGATCGCGGCAGGAAATCGGCAAAGAAATGAAGGGTAAAGAATCGTCGAGATTGAGTAACGAAACAAGAAGAAAATTTCTACTTTCCCGTGCTCGTAATTTAGCTGAGAGCTCGGAAAACGCGTTAGATCCCTTGAGAGAAAAGGCGGAGCACGGGGTGCAAAAGGAATTTTCGGATATTTTCAACGAGATCGATCGACAGCTGCGTTCTAGGGAGTTTAAACTCATCGAACGGAGACCAGCAGCCGAATTTAACAATGCCAGAGACAAAGTTCCGGAGGACGAAGCCGTGTCGAGCAAAGTGGCCAAAGTGCTCGATATCCTGGTGGAAGCCGAGAAGGATGATAAAACGAGATCGGCGATGCAGCCGGAAAGATCGAAGATGCAAGACAAGGGAATGTCGCGTCTGATTGATTCAGACCAGAAGGCGAAGTCCGGCAGGACAAAATTAACCGCTCTCAATACCGTCGAGGACCCAATTACTGCGGATTTGAAGGAGATGCTGAAGGAGATGAAGCACTCGTTACCGAAACGGCCTAGATCGAGGAAGATTGCTGCGTCAAACGACGGCGACGTTCTCGAAAAGGTCGACAAGGGCTCGCCGGTACCTACAAACAAGACCTCCTACATTGCCTCGGTGACGGCGACGAGGATGGCGGCAACGTCGTCGTCGTCGAACGATTACGAGACAGATAAGCAAAAGGTATCCTCGTCGGCGCAAACCAGTGGAAACATCCGTAGATTAAATCAGCCCTCTACTTCCGCCGAGCGACCGTCTACATCGGGATGGAAACACGAGAACGTGCTCTACAGGACTTCTGGCAAGGGTTCGGTCCTTGTGAAGAATACTTTCCAACTGATACGACCGCGCGATTTCGCCGAGATAGAGGCTATGAAGACCACGAAGGAGGTACACAAGGAAAACACTTATGCCAATGTGATAGAACCGTCGCTGTACGCCAATACTCACGTTCCTCCCGCATCGCCCAAACAACGACCGAATCCGACCACATCTAAAGATATTTCGCAAAGTAGTCATCCCGAAGAGCGGCCCAATGTCGCAAATGAAAGTAAAATCATGTTGAACGATGATGAGCTTACAAATGAAGGTAATTTCGCAACGTACATTTGCTAAAATGATAGTTTGATGGCAAACCTAGTCTATTTAGAACAAAATTCATGTTTCAATTATTCGATCTAAATAAGGAAAATATAACAAATGAATAAACATGCGAATACATGATCTCTAAAAAGTTTCGAAAGACTAAACTATTTTTAATTAATTTGTCTTGATTTATATATTTTTTTTTTAATTGCAGAAAGAACTTGATAATGTGGTAATATTATTGCAGACGATAATTCAACAGCGAGAAACATGAATACTCTGGCCATAAATCGATTGCTAAGAAAACTGGAAGGGGCCATCGCGTCGGGCCATCATCAGCAAGCGGCGGGATTAGCGAAGGAATTGGCAAGGCTCAAAATCCATTGTTCTGTGATACGACAGCGTTCGGCGGCGCGTTTGAAGGATCAGTCGATTAAAGTCAATATGTATATCGAAGACAAACTCGCTCACCAAGGGCCCATACCACTTCAGGTAAGTAACCGATACTGACGGTTGCTCGATATTCAAACAAAACGTTTCATGGACCGGGCTGTGATAACAGCTGCCGACGAGAATGACGGTAGCCGAGCTGAAGACAAAGATACATACGGAGTTTGAGATACCCACAAACGTGCAGCGATGGATTATTGGGAAAAACTTGGCTGATCACGACGGGGCCACTCTCGACGAATTGCATGCAGTGGATGGTTCACCGGTGTTTCTTTATCTCGTGGCACCCGGTAAATCTGACTCATTCGATTGAATATAATTACTTATTAAACAAAAACTTATTTTCACATTTTTCATATTTTAAAGTCTATCCTTTATTTTTAAAAATTAATAAAAACTCATTTTAAATATATTAATATCATAAAATAAAATAATTAATTATTATACGAAATATTTCTTGTGCTCCTCTTTCTTAATTATAAATTATAATATACCGTAATTTTGTAGAATTGCACATCGACAATGCAGTGCAAGCGAACAAGCCACAGCCAACAGAGGAAGTTCCTGAAGAATTGCCGCAAGATCCACCAACGGAAGTCCTGCAAACAAACGAAGAAAAACAAGAAACTACGGAGACAGATAAAATAATATCGACAACAAATGAACATCAGGTAATAAACAGGCATCGATGTGTTATTTCAAGTATTAGTTTTATTTAAGGAGATCTTCTCGATCAGGTACAATCTAAGAGCAGTTTTTAAGAATTTTTAAAAATGGATAGAATTATGTAATAAAAGATTCAACATATTTTTTATATCTTGAGCTACAAAAAAATTGTGTTTAGTAATACACATTGAATTAACTTGAGTTTGAATCCTCTATCGTACATTCTGTCCTGCTTTAAAACATTTTTTAAAACTTTATATTGTGCCAATCGATAAGACTTCCTTAAACGCACTCTTCTCGATTTTCATTTGTTTTATCGGTTAGCTGCATATTAAGGTGGTTTTATCGCTTAACGTCGACTCGATAGTGTGACGTTGTCACATAAACGTCACACAATCGCATATGTACAGTCTATGCGAAATGTTTTTATTAAATTATTAGTCATATGGAGGGACTAATTTTTTACTGGGACTTGCCCGATAAAACCACCTTAATCAGAGAGGAATATGTAATACACGTTTCAATGTGCTTGTGCAACAATAGCAAGAAGCAGCGGAAACAGACATGTCGGAAGACGCCAAGATCGGACGATACGAAGAGCTGATATCGCTGGAGAACTGGGACGTCATTCCGAATTCCGAGCCAATCGAGTGCCCAATATGCTTCGTTACATATGGTCCACGCGAAGGTGTAATTCTGAGGGATTGTTTACACATGTTCTGCAGGTAGAACCCTTTAATCTGCTACATAGCCCAGCTTTAATTACTGTTTAATCCGTTAAGTACAGGAACCAATTTCAGTGGTAGTATCGTGCCTCTGCATAGGCGTTTTCCCTCCCCGCACAAAGATAATCTACAATAGATCGCTTTCGCTCATTATAGCCTGTTCGCTACAATCGTCCACATCGAATCTAATTTATCCCTGGCGAAATGCATTTAGCTGGCTCGTGCGTCTAGATAGGTATGCGTTACATATTAAACCGCGATGCATCACAGATATATTTATCTATTCTATAATACGCTGATTCATGCATATTACTAATGCGACAATTACACTAGCGCTAAACAATTACCGCGAAACACGCTACAATCACACGCACAAATAATATCCTACGTATATAAACTTGGTCATGCAGTAAACTCTGCGAAACAAAAAAAAAACGCGCGATCGCTCAATTGTACTTATTATTTGTTTACTTAT
Source organism: Wasmannia auropunctata (assembly GCF_000956235.1). Taxonomy (NCBI): domain Eukaryota; kingdom Metazoa; phylum Arthropoda; class Insecta; order Hymenoptera; family Formicidae; genus Wasmannia; species Wasmannia auropunctata. Next base: position 1,953,208 of record NW_012026890.1, read on the forward strand.
TAACCAAGGCAAATGTCGCATTTAATCCTTACTCCCCCTCGTCTTTTTTTCCTACTTCACTATCTGGGATCATTCGCGTTTTACGCTTCTATGTCTTAAAGAGTTACACCGTAATAAGATATAGTTTTCAACCTGTATACTCTTATAGTTTCATCCAGTATATGATTAAAAAGCGAAATAGCAATAACAATTGATGAAACTATACATATAATATACATATAATTTTGGCAACTATGTAGTATGGCAAATATAATATTTTGGTAAATATTGGACACGAAATATTGATCCGAGGGAAAGTAAGAGTTAATTTCCGCGTATAATGAATTTCGTTGTATATTCACAGGTCATGTATCGCCAATACGATCGCGTATTGCGAAGAAGCGGAGGTGAAATGCCCATACAGAGACCCCGATTATACGTGCGAATCGACCCTTCAAGAACGTGAGATCAAGGCGGTGAGTTTCTGTTTAAGATTACCTGAGCCAAGTTTTAATAAAGTTTGCGATGATCCTATTATTGTTTACGCCTAGCTCGTCGAGCCGGAGATTTATCAGCAGCATCTCGCGAAGTCGATCGCGCAAGCGGAGAACAACGCTGGAAACAAGGCTTTCCACTGCAAGACACCGGACTGTCCTGGCTGGTGCATTTACGACGACGACGTGAACAATTTTTTATGCCCTGTGTGCAAAGCTAATAATTGTCTTACCTGTCAGGTGAGTTTTGCTTATATTTATCTAAAATTGAAGACATGAATTTAAAAACATTAAAATATAATAGAATATAATAGAAATAAAAAAATTATTGTCAGTCCATATGCATGAAATGGACTGATTATTTGACGAGTAATGTTAACAAAAAAATGCATAATAAAATATTCTACGCTTTATTTTTAGTATTAAAAATATATTCGAAGTGACATTAAAGGCTAATTTTAAAAAACACATAGCATATTTGAATTGAACTTAAATTCACAGCGAGAATTCTTTCTTCGTTATTTCGTTTCTCGTTTCCATAGATGCAATTACTGGTTTCCATTTTAATTATAACTGCATAAAATATTGACAACGCTTTTATTAAAATTGACGTGACATTTAATTGAGGAGAAATGTTTTTAAAAATTCTATCCACCTCTCTTTTTATTTTTTTCTCGTGGCATATCCCAATACAAATTTATTTATTTAGCAATGCATACGCTATCAAATGATATCGATTTATAAAATAACCAAAATACTTCAAGATAACGAAGAGCATATAAATTTCGATTTTAAAGGTTGTTCATACCGGAAAGAATTGCAAACAATATCAGCAAGAATTGCAACTTTCGAAAGAGACCGATCAGGAATCTAGAAGGACAGCAGCAATGCTCAAAGAGATGGTCGATAGAGGCGAGGCACTTGCGTGTCCCACGTGTGCCGTCGTTCTCATGAAGAAATGGGGTTGCGACTGGCTGGTCTGCTCCATGTGCAAAACGGAGATATGTTGGGTAACCAGAGGACCGCGTTGGGGCCTGGGAGTAAGTATCAATTTATTTTCCGCAATTTATTAGGCTCTCTGAAAGCTTATATGGGTTCTAACGAACGTGGACTTGTTAACAATTAACGACATCGTTATTTCCTACGACCTTATTGATCGTCCTCGTTGCAGGGTAAGGGCGACACATCCGGTGGCTGCAGATGTGGTGAGAATGGAGTTAAGTGTCATCCCCGTTGCAATTACTGCCACTAAAGAATTACAACTGCCACAACAATGGGCAAACGATAAGTTTACGGTGACAATAAGATGTTCTAGAAGATGCTTTTATATTCGTATTGACACATAATAATTTGCAGAACCCGATACGACGTATGACATAAAGATCTTTTATACGCGCGTTTAGTATAAAATAAGCTCGGACCCCGATAAATCAGTATGCAATAGGAATTATTCGCTGCTTGCTCAATTATAATCTTATCGCGACACCGTCCCTGATAGGATCGAAAGTGAGATTCTAATAAAACGAGTAACACACCTAACTTTGTACCAATGCTTCTTATTTGTATCGCAAATACAAAGTGTAGGGAAATAAATCATACTTTACTTAAAGCTCTCGATAAATCTAATGTATAATAAATTACCGATACAAGCAAATTTTTTGCAATTATACAGGCACCGATTCTTCGTTCTCGCCGGAAGTTGCTTCATCCGTACCGATCTGTTTTAATCGTGCAACTAATGTGGACTGATGATGCGTGAGCTGTCGATTTAAGTTGTTACCGCCTGCGCTCTGTAACACCTGAACAAGATAAACCCGCGATGACGTAAGATCCATTTTGCCGTATCTCAAAAAGTCCTCCTTATTCAGCACATGTCCCTCTAGTATACCCGCTGTAACAAACAGGTAGATTTATTATCATTTATTATTTTATTATTCTGTGTTTATTTAACGCTTTCTGAAGTTGCTTACCCAATAAAATAACCTGTGGGAACTTTTTAATAATTTTTTCGAAGGCAGCGACGTTTGTGTCAGAACCAAATATGACGTTGAATTGCGACGAGTACAACGGCATTGTCGCCGCGTAAGGTGAATCCGCCAATGCTAATGTCATTATCTTATTGCTATATCGTTTGTAGTACATATTTGCCCTCCTCAATGGAACTGCGAACTCAAACTTATCCTCCGCCGTCATAGAATTCTCATGGCAAATGGCAACCATTTTGGAATTGTCAAACCAATTGCGGACTTCACGTGCTATTATTCTTTGGTAAGGATTATATTCCTCCTTCTTCTCCTTATTCGCAGTTCTTATTGCTTTTTTGCATAATTCCTCCAGTTTCTTGCCTTCATTTGGGAACGGATAAAAAGGCTTCAAAAATTCGTTTACCAATGCCCTTTGGTAATGCGGCGCTCTGGGTTTTTGTATATTAATTTTGGCTCGAAAACGCTTCTGTTGATAAAGGATTGCATTTGGAGTGATCTGAAATGCTGAAACATAAAACAGAGCAATAGCATTTAATTATAATGAAAAATTAATTGACAGAAAAGAAAATCGGTCAATTAGTTTATATACCTACCACCATGATTTTTGTGACTTTTTTTTACAATATTTATCCTCGATGTCAATTGACGTTACAAATTTAAGATTCTACAGGTACATGTTAAATCGATGAGAACGACAGAGATATATTTGAATTGCTATTTGATTTAGCAGCAGAATATTATAATTCCTCCTTTTGGAACTATTAATTATCTAATTCCGGTGTCGTATAAACTACATGTATAATGTTTATATCGTAGTTAAGTACATGATCCGTATCAGTTAAAGACAAGTACAAAATCGTATATACAGAATTATTTTCTTTTAATGATATAAGGCACTTTGGAACAGATCGTATATATATAGATAAAATATATATTTATATATATATGCAAAAAATGTGTATGTATTTGCAGATGCGCGATAATGTGTATATATATATATTATTTACTAATGCAGAATTTCTGCATTTATCTTGCATACTGTCTTTGCATTTATGCGATATAACTGATCCTTCCGCTGCAATAATTACTAGTTTCGTGCCTCGCTTCTATGCTATCGCCAAAATTAAGTGATTTCCTATTCCTGTTCAATCGGAGTATCGACCGAAGGCCGTTTTTCTTCCGCTTATACCGATCGTCCAGTGCTGAATTGAGAGACGCCTGCTTCACGTCCCCGCGACTGTTCGAGAAGCCTTCTCGCTCGTCTTTGATATTATTACTACTCGTAACCTCGCTGTGCACATCGTCCACGAGCCAGTGCTTCTTCGGCGAGAGAAACTTATTATTGCATCCGGGTATAGTGTACATATATTCCGATTGAGCAACATCGACGGACTTCTCGTGGTGTCTCACATTATTGTCGGTACTCGTGTTTCCGGCTAAGGCCCCTTTACTCGTATGCTTCTCGAAGTTGTTCGACTTGCCGCTCCTCTTCGAATAATCTCCTAAGTCGCTTGAGTGATTGCTCGTTTGACTGGTGATTGATTTCTGATTGGTTTGATCCGCGTTCTTGTTCTCGCGCAACTTCTTGTTCCTCTTGTAAGTATCCGTGTTTTTGGCGTCGAGTGCCGCGTGCCGTTTCTCCGACATGCTCTGTCTGCCAAGAGCATCGCGAGAAAACTTATTCGACGAAGAGTTTAATTCCTCCAGGGACAACTGACTGTCGTACGTGGGATCCCCGGAATACTGGCTGTCCTTATCCTCGGTATTTCGTTTGGTGTCGTTTCCTTGAGAGCTGTCGTTGTTCGATTCCTCCAGCAATACTGCTTCAATCCGATCGTCGCGCGATCCTATAATTTTCTTTACATTATTAATCGGCTCTATCCACGTTTTATTGGTGGCAAGGCAGTAGCTTTCGTTTCTCAAGCTATTCTTGCTGTACTGCTCCGTGAGTCTGTCGATGACAGGATTCCATGGCGAGGCTGTTACGCAGGATAATAATCCACCGTTGTCCAGTGCATCGGTTTGAGAATTTAAAGTGTTCTTCTCCTTGACTATGCCGTCGTTCATTTTCGTAGAATCCGATATGTATATACTACTAACTTCTGATTTACGATGAGATTGTAAATTATCTACAGTATTCTTCTCACTCGCATCATACGACGATACCCTCCTAGCTATTATAAGATTGATCACACCGGTTACTGAGCTGTCTGTGTTAAGCATCGCCCTCCTCAAGGTCTCCATCGCCTCGGAATTGGATAATCCCAACAGCGATACGCCGTTAACTCTGAGCAATTGATCATTGGTCCGCAAGCGACCGTCCCTGGATGCTGCGCCCCCGTGGATAACACTTTTTATAAAAATACCTAAATCCATATTGGTGTTGTCGTCGGAGCTGTTGGTTTTACCTTTAACACTTACGCCCAAGCCAGCCTTCTCAGAATCATGTACTGGTATATCTAAGTTCATTATCACACGATTCTTACGCGGAGATAAGACGATATCTTCGGATGATTTAACCGATTTGTACGTGCACTTCTCGTAAGTGTGAGTGTTCATCTTGTCGTGTACGTCGTTCTTTTTCGCTGGCGATCTATTTAATGTATTCCAATACTTTGTATTATCCATTACTTCAGCAGCCGGGGGAGCAGCAGGGGTCGCGATACCCTGAGAATCCGGAATGTTTGAAGAAATTTCCTCTTGACGCGATACTACCATCCTCACTTTACCACCGGGAGGAATACTTCTGAGCAGTGACACGACCTCCGCTTGGCTCTTGCCAGTCATCTCCTTATTATTTACCTCTAGCAATCTATCACCCGGTCTCAATCTGCCATCCTCCACCGCAGCACCTTTTGGTAATATATTCTTAATGTATATGGGACAATGTCCCCCAGCAGGATTATCACGTGTGGTAACACTAAATCCTAAACCGTTACCTCCCTTTACTAATTCTATCTCTATCATCCGTCCAATTTTCCTAGTGTTCGCAGTCTGTAGAAGGTTGTAGTTGCTGCATTGAAGTCTCTTGATATTCTCATCGCCCTCGGCCTTCTCCGATCCGCCACTGGTGTTCCCGTGGTTTTTATGCAAAGACTTTTCGCTCCTCATTCTCTTCTTGTGCTTAACTACGGAAATTTGTAAACAGGGATCATTCATGCATGTTCGAAAAATCTCTTGAACCTTTGAAAACGGTATGTGCAACAAGTTATGACCATTAATTTTTATAATATTGTCGTGCAAATCGATTTGCCCGTCCCTGGCGATGCGGCCATTCGGCTCAATACCCTCGACTCTGAGTCCCTGATCGTTGCCCAGCAAGTCGTAACATGGCACCACGTGGAGCCCCAGTGGCCCTGCCTCGTTCTTTATCACTATCTCTCGCACCTCTTGGCTCCCGGATTCGGTATTATTTCCAAATTCGTACGAAGCTTTGGAATCTTGACCTAAAGGCTCCCTACGTCGAGACTCCCTCGGTAGGGATTGAGCAGAATACGTTGTGAGAGAAGGTTCTCTCGTTGACAATGCGTGCATCGACAAACGCTTGGCACTTTCTCTCTTAATACTACTACTAGACACGGAGGAATGGATGTCGATCGGATAAGCCTGATCCTTGCCATCTCGGTGGAAGAAGTCGGGACTGTTGGTGCCAACCGAGCTCGCACCGTCCCCGCCAACGTGGCTGACAACGTCGGAGCCAGCGAAATGGGCCACGATCTGCTCCCTGTCGTCGGCCACGTCGCACAGTCTGTCGTCCGGATCCAGTAGGCCGCCCCCGGTCAGGGAGGACAGACTGTTGATGGTCAGGGTGTTATCACTTTTGCCAGTGGCCTTCTTGTACCTCAGGATGGCCTCATGCATCAGATCCTTGACCAGCAGAGTACCGTCTCCGCATGGGACCACCACCCTGACATTGTCGAAGCACACGGTTACCTTCATGCTTGCTCCGCTTTCATATTATTAACGAAGAAAGCGAGCCACGCGAGATTATGTGCACACAGTGCGTGATTTTCACGCGCCAAGATTTTTTACGCAACAATGGCGAAACAATCGCGTGAAAGTTTGTATATCCGTCCGTCGTCGTCGTCGTCGTCGAACACGCGCGACACGCGCGTTCGTCGCACGTGTTCCGGAATGTGTGGCGTGTCGCGGGCGGACTGTGACGTGAGTAACGCGAGCGATTATCGCGTGTTACCTCGAGTCGCACCTCTCCATATCTCGCGAGCGTGTGATTCACGTACGCGCCAGGCACGCGTTTGGCACGTCCCCGCGACCTTCGCGGCGGTGGAGCAATTGCGACGCGCGAGCCAGCGTACGGCGACGACGACGGCGGCCCGCGACGGAGGACGACGGCGTCGCGCGAGGGAATCACAGGCAGGGGACGAGCCGACAGGACGGACGCGCGTACGCCCAACTACTTTATCGCGACATCAAATATGCGGAATAGACGCACTCGCCATTTTAACATTCCATTCCGCCGTTCCGTTCCGCCGGTGGTCGAGCAACGCCGCCGGAACGCCCGGAATTGGGATTAAATGGCGGCGCGCACGCGGACCGTCGCCACCGCGCCACCTCGGAACGGAGCCGAGCCGAGCGATTCGTGCGAGCGACACGTGTGTGCTCGCGCTCGCCTGAACGCCTCAATCACAGGTTATACGCACCTTTTTTCAAGCACTGCGCCATTCTCGAGGGATACGTATGTTCACTCGGTCGTGCGGGATTAATAAAACCGATAAGAAATTCGCTCGTCGCGTGTCACTGCGGCATCATTTACATAGCACAGACTACGCAGAAATGGTTCCAGTCCGCGGTTTCTTGGTTCAGGATGTTTTCTGGATGTAACCCATGTAGCTACGGAGAACGGCTGCCGCTGCAGGCGCATTCGCAGTAAGCGACACTGGCGACGGTTGCTCCGATTTTGTCCATTTAATAAAGGTACGATTCATGTATCTACGTAGCAATTGCAAATGGATCGCAACTTCTTATATTTTTGTATTAAAATAAGACTAAGATATTTCTTTTCTACATGCAATCTGATTTATTCATTTTTTTCAATAACAGTATAAGAAAAAATCCAGTAAATCACAATGATTTAATTGACTATTGAAAGACTTATATATATATCTTTATGCTAGGCTTTCGTCAACAAAGATTTTATTTATCTATCTAAAAAATAGTCCAGATTTGTCACCAATGGCATTAGAAATCTGATTATTCGGAATAAATCAAGTACTTTGCTTTTGGATGTTTATTTTCTACATGCAATCTGATTTATTCATTTTTTCAATAACAGAAAAATATAAGAAAAATTCAGTAAATCACAATGATTTAATTGGCTATGAAAGACTTATATACATCTTTATGTTAGGCTTTCATATATAACAAAGATTTTATTAGCTCTATCTAAAAAATAGTCCAGACTTGTCACCAATGGCATTATAAATCCGATTATCCAGAATAAATCGAGCACTTTATTTTGGATATTTATATTAGGAAAGTGAGATATTAAAATGTCAATTGGCAAATAAATATTCCATCCTTGTGTATACAATAAAAAAAAATGCATGCCTAACTTCGCGGAGATGGGTGGGGGTCATTGTCGTCATCGGACAGCAGTAGAGAGTGACGACTCATCATCTACACCTATCTGAACCTCACTCTAGATTTGAAACGTCAAATCCATCGCAAAATTTCTAGTGTTTCACTCCGCAGTTTTCTTCATTACGTCATCAATATTGTTAGAGAGCATAAGGAAACGAAATATACGAGTATTCTCAAACAATGAAGTGGTTTGCGGGAAGTATTAACGAGGCGGTTGCGACGTCAAAATCGAGGAAGGCAGTTTTTGTTGTGTTCATCGAAGGTGTGTAATCAAAGGTCTTAGGTTAGATTTGACTTCAGTTTAGATTCTGTCAAAAAAAAAAAATTATATTGCTAATCTAATACGACGTACAGACATCTACGTGACAATGATATGAATATATACACGACAATGTACACAAAGTGATACACAATGGATACTTTAACAAATCAGCCATATTTATATAAATTTGGACAGTCATTACAGATATACCGTCATAATGTTCTTTTAGGCAAAGATGACACGTCGGTGCAACTTGCCCAGGCAATTGATGCTACAGAAGTCTCCTCCCGCCTGGAGGGAGAGCATTTTGTGGCTATAAGATTAGAGAGTGGCTCCGAGGCTTATAGATTCTTTGCGCAGATCTGTATCCTCTTATATAACCTTTATGTCCTTCTGTTTTCAATGTTGTCATATTTTTTACATCTTCATATATTTACATTTTTAATACCGTTAAGTTTGTCATATCTTAAAGTTTTCCTTAAATCTAACACGATCAGATCAATTGGTGCCAGTACCATCTCTATTCTTCATTGGGGAGAATGGCACACCGCTGGAAATTATTGCTGGTAGCGCGACTGCAGCTGAACTATCATCCAAAATTGATAACGTGTTGACAAAGGCAGGGAAGAGTAATAAACAGTCTTCATTAAACTTGATTGACGCAGAGCAGAGAGCTACAGTTGCCGGTGGCAGCAGTAATAATAATGCCGTCGAGACTGCGACATCTAATATAAATGATAACAATTCTAATCCAAATGCAGATTTAACTTCTGGTATGACAGAGCCTGTCACACCAGTGGGTATTTCAAATAAAGAAAACAACGTCACGGAAGACGCAGCAAAGGCTGTGACTTCATCGAACACAGAAAATCAGGACAATAATGAGTTGTCAGTGAAAGTAAATGCTGAAGCTAAACAAGATAATCAAAACAAAGAATTGTCAGCTGAGGTATGCGGATTTAAAACAAAGATATCGAAATAATATTATTTCTTAATATAATTTCTGAATAACAAATTATACTTTTGTCGCACATTTTTAGGAAAAGGTGGAAAGAGCGCGACAGTTGATTGAGCTCCAACGAAAGCAACGATTGGAGGAGGAGCAGAAGAAGGACCGGGAACGTGAGATCGAACGACGCAAGATGGGACGCGATGTGCAAAAAATGCGACAAATGCAGCAAGATTTGGAGATAAAGCAGGCTCATGAGGAGAGAATGCGAGAAAAGGCTGCGGAGACTGCAGCTCGCGAGAAAGTTAGGCAACAAATTGCTCAAGATAAACTGGAACGGAAGCAGAAAGAGCTTGCGCTGCAGGTTAACATCATTTTAATCATTAACGATTTTTTCGCCCAATTAGAATCAACTTAAAATTTCTTTCCTTTTTTTTTTAACAGCAACAAATGCAGCAACCGCAGTGTCAAGAGCAACCCAGATACAATCCAGCACCTAGTAACGCGACTGTGACCAGAATTCAATTTAGACTACCGTCCGGCAATTCGCATACAGGACAATTTGAACCATCCGACACTTTGCGCACCTTACGCACCTACGTTACCGAAAACATCGAGCTACCCTTCCGGCAATTCGCCATGTCGACGTCATTTCCCAGAAGAGAATTAACCAATGAGGAAAATGGCAAAACCCTACTGGAACTTGAGCTGGTCCCGACCGCCGTTATTCTAATTCTTCCTTTAAAAAATGTAAAGAAAATCAGGTTTTCTTTATAAAATATTGTACTTAATTATACATTTCACTTTATATTCTTCTTATATGTTTTCAGTCTAATGTCACAACGGTGGTAACCTCGACACAAGACGTCGGTTTCTTCTCTCGGTTCATATGGTCCTTCTTCACGCCCGTTATTCGTATTTACAATTATATAGTAGGTTACTTTTCCGGCACTAACGGAGACGCGAATCAACGTGGCGAGTCCAACAACGATTCCGTAGAAACGAACAACCCCGACAGAGGAATTTCATCGAATCGGCGAAATGTAGTTCAATCTTCGGGGTAGGTTTTTCAATTCGAACATTTTAAACAATCTCGCATACACGAGCGCGATTATAAAGGCTACATGCATTCGCATGGCATTTGAATAGATTTGACAAAATTATATAAAATATATAATTTTCAACATATTAATATTAAACACATTCGTGATGCAGTTTGTTTAGAAGATACTTGGGTAATCAAGGAGGGACATCGATCAGAGCGCAAGGGAATATACACAGATTACATTCAGATGGGGATGATAATGACGAGAATAATACTTGGAACGGTAACTCTACGCAGCAAATGTAAAGTAACGCGAGTCAAGCTCGAGTCACGTTGCAAGCAATCGCTATTCAGCCAATTGCTATCCCCGTTATATAAAAATCGTTACGTTATATTCGACACACTCTTTTCACTCTTTGTTGTTGTACAACGTGTCAAAACTTGTCTGCAACATACTTTCTATTAATGCACAAGCATTAAGTTCGACGAACGTGTCGTTCATAGTGTCATAATGTTTACATGTTCGTCGGTAGCATTGCGAGAACGAGTATTTGTTAATTGATACTTCACAATTAGCAATAATGTGATCATTATCTGGATTGTTATCATAATATATAACGTTTATTATAATGCTAAAGTGTGTAACAATGCATTATAATAAATGATGAAAATACATTTCGAGAAAAAAAAGATCGTGGGAGTATTGAGCCACACAAGTGATACATGGACCAAATGTGAAAAGATTCGTAAAAATCAACGTGCAAACTAAAAAAAAAGTTTTGGGAATGTCTAGATTTTAGATAATTGAAATTTTAATATTTATATAGATTTATTCATCTTAAGTTTGATGATAATGTAAGTTTCTTCTTTTATCGGACTTATTTCCTTTTAATTTTGGATAACAATAGAATGTTGTCCGAGCGCGATTAAAAATAACGATAATTAATTACATTAAAATTTAATATACATTTCGTTGATGATGTTAATATATAAATACACGGTGCCTTGCCGTTGCGTGTAACACTTGGCACTTGGGAGATATTACCGTGTCTCTTCATTTATTATTTTTCATTATATTTAGCATAATAAGAGTGTAATAATGAGTCAAGATATAATTATAGTCAGACTAACTAGATTCCGCGGAATCCCTATATGTAAATGTCTTTATGCGAAATTAATATAATTAGGGATGGTTATTTTCTCCGAAAATAGTAAATGAGCATACGGAATACGAAGGATGCAGGCCTGTCTTAATGCCTAAGGAAATAAATACAAAGGTTCATGGCATTGTTTCGTTTGTGAATTGAATCCTTTTCCGTATACTTAACACGAAATACGCATATATGTGTATATTATGTTTATGGTAAAGGATCGACGGCGATTTATATTAAATTACATTTAACAGTTTCCCAATATTTGCGTGCTGAATATGGCGTAATATTGTATATGTAGGAAAGCATGAATACAAAGTCGCAAGTGAAGAGTTTTCATGTGTCGAAACATGACTCCAAAAATATGTTCAAGGCGAGAGAAAACAAACGCCAGGAACCTGTCGTTCCATGTCGCGTATCGCGCGGATGTGTTTAAGAGGACCGAAGATATATCTTAACTTACACTTGCCACTCGCTAATTAAGCGTGAAATTAACAAACATTTTGGCTTACCAGTCACCGCAAAGGTTTCAATTTTCTAAATGTGAGACGGCAACAGCCTATCAGAGCGGTACTATACATCGGTAACATGATCTCGCAGTCACACCCACTGACAGTTTCTACAGAACTCTGTCCGCGCTTCACAAAATCCTTACTATAAATCAGATAAAAGGTTTTTGATTTTCGACCAAGAGGCAAATATTTTCAGAAATAATTTCATTAAAAAAAAAGATTTATCATCGTAATTAAAGATTTTAAATACTATTTTAGCTCGAAAATGATTTCTGAAACTGATTTGTGCAATAGAATTCTAAGCAGGTTGTATAAAGTTTAAAAGAAATTTATATAATTTATTTCATTATTTTTACATCAATTTAGCGTGTGCTTGGCCATTAAAACAATCTTATTAAAATCGTAGTTTATTTTAAAAGAGCAAGTATGCCGAAATGCGGTATGATATAAATCCGCGGATATTCGCGGACCGCTTCTTGGCGGAGTCTAATAATACATCGAAGGCCCAGTTTTTCATGTTTTGGGCAACGCACTCAAAATGATCTCATTACATGTGATAATCTGTAAATATGTGCATCACGTAAGAGGATCTTCACACAACAATTACCATCAACATCAAATAATCGATATAATGATTTTAATGAATACATTCGTTAAATTAAGCAGTGTCACGTTATTAAATTCTTATTAAACAATAACATAATAATTAAATTAAACAATGCACATTTTCCATACGATATAATCAATATATTTTTATTAGCATTATACTTATGCTACGCTTTAATTAAATAGATGGTTAACTAAATTCATATTTTTATATAACGATAATAACATATAAAAATATTTTTTAAATTCAAATCTGATTCAGCCATCATTATTTAAACATACTATAAGTATTTTTGTGTTGAGAATTTATGACAGCCTCCTTTTCCTCTCTTCTTTCTATTAAATTATTAGGCTTTATAACTAAATCAATTTCGCATCACATCTGCTACCTATCATGATTATTAAACGGCGTTCCGCGGCAGTGACAGAAATTTATAGTCACCTCATTACCACCGTTTAGTGGTCGCTACCGTCTCGCGATACGAGATCATTAAAAGCTCCTTCCAGAAACGCACGTGTTTGCCAAGATCCGCCCAGTGGTTTGTGCGATTGGTTGATCTCGCAATGACGTCGTGAGCACGTGGCTCTAGAATACCGCCTCAAGAAACGAAGAATTTGACTTGAGTGCCAAAAAAATATTGTTGGACACCGTGAGTAACCCCGACAAAACAGTCGCTGCTTTCGGCTCTATCGGCTAATCTTCCGAACACATCAAGGGATATCAATGTAACTAGAGAACTTTATTGATTCTTTTGATTATTGTCAATATCGTCGTTTTCTTATGTTTGATTTATTTAAAATGTAAAATAATATATTAACTGAGGATGCTATAGTGAAAATATCGTGCAATCAAGTTTTCGTGAAATTCTATCATCATTTGACTGATTCTTGGAATGTCAATTGAGTAGCGCAAGTCGGGTCTTTTTTTTTAAAGTGAGTGATACTGAGATTGATAAAAAGAATTTAAAAATATAATTCTTGAAAATTAATCCATCAGTGGAAAAACTACAATAATTGTAATGGACGCAGAGTATTCACTTGAGAAAATCGAAGAGACAACTTTATAGATGTTAGTAGCAGAACATTGTTTTGATAAAACGCATTGAAGATGTCCGATGAAGAGATGAAGAAATCAGATTTGTCGAAGGAAACGAGCGATTCTGTGGAAAATCCGAGATTATGCTCCTTCAGCATCGAGAGACTACTAGCACCGAATAAGATAGATGAAGAGGAAAAAAAGTTCTCACAACAGACTGATTTGTCTTTGCTTTGCCAAGAAAGTGAGTAATAATGAAAATGTATTTTGATCTCTATTACAATCGGTTACTAATCATCTGTAGACAAAGACAACGAATAATTTGTTTTCGTTTTGCTTTTTTTCAACAAATTCTATTAATATATTATATTATTATAAACTATTATATAATTATTAAAAAATTATCACTTATTTCTTTATAATTTATGTTTCTATGAAATATTATAAATTATTTATTACGTATAAAGCAGTATATAAAGCACAATTTTTAAAATAAATTTTTGATTAATAGTATATTTTGATATTAAATAACATTTTGCTATAAATAAAAGATAATTTTTCTAAGGTGTATTTTTTTATATTTGAAACTATAATAGATTTTGTAAATAATCTCGATGTAACCTAATCCGTGATGAGAATTAAACAAATTAATCACATTTACCAGATAATGAATTGGAGACGAGAATGCTTGTTGCACCCGATTCATCCATGTCAATGGCGGAGGAAATTGAGCTCGACGATGCTGACATAGTATGCTCGACATCTCCTGAGCCAGAGATGTATTATGGTGAGTTTCATTAGTATCATTACGCTCTATTACATTTTCAGACAATCGCATTTAATATGTACGACATAATGTCTTACTTGAAAAAATATTCTCTCTCTTGTTGCTTTAATTTGAATTAAAGCAACAACGAAAATATTTTTCCAAGATACAAATATATACATTAAAAAGATTTAAAAATTGGCAACAAAAATAATTATCTTAATTGCATTCTTTTAAATGTTTAATTACTATTTAATATCACAAAATTTATTAGGATCAACAATTATTTAGAATTACTTTTTCGAGGGTTAATTTATTATAATAGAATATATGTATTTAATACTCAAGTAATTATCTAAGTAAATAACAGATATCTTTCATTTTTCAAGTACACTTGTACTTTAAAAATGATTTCTTCAATATTCAACAGTATTTTATTACATAGATATGTGCGAAAATAAAATTTGCTTATATGTGAACGCCAATGTCAGAATTTGTATGTCACACAGGTGTAAAACACTTGTATTTATTTTGTTAAATCACCTAATTAATAAAGACGTTTCGAGCAAAAGCAAACATAATAAAGATTTCAGGAATATTTGAATTCGTCGATAATAATCATTGAAATTATTATAGTCAATAACGCCATTATTGCGCATATCGTTGGAAAATACAATTTATAATTAATATACGTATTTGTTCCCTCAAATCAGATAAAACCTGCATATTCGCCGATCGCAATACCGTTTATTTTATTATAATGTCAAATATTGTTAATACGTGTAATATTTCAAAGTCATTTAATTAAATTTTAGTGATATCTGCATATTATTGTAGTTGCTTTAAAATTCAACTTAAAATTAATCTTTTTATATATTTTAATACAATTTTCTACTAAGTTTTCTACTAAAGATATTGAAATATGTAAACATTATAATCTTTTCGTGTTAAATGCTCTCTAAATCTGAAGTGCATAGTCACTGATTATCAATGGTTATTCATTGAATGCATCAAAGTGCCAAGTATTTCACTGGTAATCAGTGAAATTACAGTTAATATTAATAGTTTAATTATGGATTATGAGTGAAATTATAGTTAGATTATAGATACTGACTCAATCAGTGATTTTTCAGTACTACTTTTCCACTGATTCAGATTTAGAGAGTGTATAAATTATACAATTGAATAATGTTTTATAGAAATTACGAATTAAAAAAAATGTTATTTTACATTTACAAAGTACAAATAATGTGCAGATTATCTTTAAAATGCAAAAGTTTATATAATTAATAATTGTTTAGCATTGACAGTATTGCCTGTGTACCTTCAGTGAAGAGAATTCCGAATTTTCATTTTCACAATAATTATTCGTAGAATCTAGTGTTAATAGAAAGTAAAAGTAGTCCTTTTAAATAATGATAGTGCAAGATACATGTAAAATCTTCAATTATTTCATTACTTTAAAGAAAACTTCAAAGATTACTCTTTGAGCTCGTCGAGAATTAGATCGCCATTCGCCGACCGATTTTGCATCGGTTAGCTGGCAACATTATTACGGGTATTAGAGGAACTAATTGTTATATAAAATCCACATGAGACTTCTCTTGCGGTAACGAATCTGTAAGATCGCGCGGAGAGGACCGTCGCCTGAGAGTTTGATCCATTACTTCCTGCAGGCTCCACGCCTACTCAATGTTTCTCCTCTTCGTCCACTATTTATCTGTCTCCCCTGCTAATTCTACCATGGATCTGCGGCAACTCTCTCTTATTTGCAGTAAATGTAAAAAAGTGGTGCCGGTAAGACTTCTCTGAAATTTTTTCCGAGACGTTATTTTTATTACAAAATTGTATTTGTAATCATTGCTTAACTTCAAACTATAACTTTATAATCTTGAAAGTCCGAGACACCAAAGCTTTTTTAAGACGTAATGGTTAATTTGTTATTATTGTACATCACATTATATATCACTGTAATCTGCTCAGCAAATTCTTTCACATAAAATTATTTCCAAGAATCATTATACTGCCAAAATACGATCGCTAGAAGCAGCACTGCTTTTAGCATATTTCAATCATTATCTGACGCACCATAATGGAGAACTGGTTCATGTTTTACGGATAATTAATAACGAGAGTGGAGGGACTCAATTCTCCACGGCATCTCACACGCCTTCGAGGATCTCAACGACTAATTTCCATCCGAGGGCACGTAACCGCGTCGTGATTTACACGCCGTAATGGCCGACGCGATAAATTCGAGATCTAAGGAAAGGACAATTCTCGTTTGCGTCACGTTGTGCGTTGGGACTGAGATATGTGGGACGTCGCGTCCAACTACAAAGCCGTCAACGCGGTACGTAAATCTTTGTGCAAAACAGCATAAAGAGCAAGGGGGTGATATTAGAGAAGCACTTCTTGATGAGCCCATTATAATATTGAGCGATAATTTTGTATTCATATATGACATCTTTGATGATATATATTTTAATCTTTTACTCGGTTATTACAAAATTTTCTATCAAAATATTAACGACATTAAGATAGAAGTATGATTCGTAAAAATTTAAGTAAGACTGAATTTTCGAATATATTTTCTTGCCCGAGTTATTAGTATGTTCGTTGAGAAATTCAAATTTTGAGTAATTACACTGTGAACTGTTTAGATATTATGATCTTGACTGGCAACAAAGGACCCAGTCATAAAGTCATCTTCGGAGCAGATTTGCCAATCGTCGCGACTCGCGTGCAAATTAATTATACTCGGGGTTGATTGCGGGAATGAAATGGCCGGCAACGTCAGACGTATGAGATTTTGGCCGCGCTTTATCGCGCACTTCTGCGTGCTTTCGTACCATTCGTCACCGAATAATTAGGGGACAAGTTCGCCGTGGCTCGCAGCAATTAGGTAAACTAGAAGGCGTGGTATTCTATTTCCGCGACGTCCAAACGTGTCCCTCGAGCTTCACTCCTCTTCTCGCCCTCCGTGTCGTCGACTCCTTTTTGCGGTCGCTTCCTCTGCACCAATCCTTTCCCACTGCTTTCCAGAGCTCGTTCGTCAATGCAACCGAGTCAGAAACTCGACGACAAATGAGCCGTGCGAGACTCACCCCTTGCAGAGTCTCCTTTCTTCCTCTTCTTTCTGTGTGCTTCCAGTTGTGAGTAGATAATGTGATAATTTCATGTGTATCGTCACATATTGTCAAGGGAATAATCCATTGAACTTAATCTTTATTATTAAAATAATATTTATTATATAATATAAATAACTAATAATCGTTCAAAATATTATTTAGTTTTATGTTCTTAAATAAATATAAATAAATTAAAATTATTTAACTCTTTATATTAAATACACATATATAAATGTAAATAGTTAAATAATTTTGATCAATTTGTATTTTTATATAGATATATTAATTTATATTATTGTCGATTAATGTGCACTGATGTATAATATTTGAAAAAAGTTATATTATGGTTTGTTAAAACAATAAAAATTTGAACGTTTTTATAATATACGGAATTTCGAATGTCATATCATATTCTGTAAATGTATCTAAAAGATATACGGTGATCCAGAAACGAAATATTATCACTGCTACAACAGCATGATTCTCTTTTGAGACGTGGATAACTGCATCGAGTGTGCATGTCGGTAGTGCATTTTCGCGCGAAGTGAATTAGAGGCGGTACAGTTTTAGCCGACAATTCTGCAGTAGAGCTATAGGCGAGGAAGCCACGAAAAAGGCGCGAGAAACGCGACAATTACGTCGCCATCTGACAATTAGTAGCCAGTAAACGGCGCTTCTTGGCATAATGTCGCCGTGAATAGCTTCTTCGGAATATTTATTATCCGAGCGTACGAGAAACCACCTGAACTGCCTGAAATTGAACGGCTCCTTGCCGTTTCTCTTCTCGTAAGTTGATTGGTTTCTAATTGAAATAACTTATGCCAATGTTTATGTAAATAGTTAAATAGTAGAGTAGATGTTGTTTCTATTTCAGATTTTTTTAATATGTAATTGTCAGTATTTTTAATTCTAATTTCAGTCTTAAGATAAGATATAATTAATTACAAATTTTCAACACTTTCGACTTATAATCTTTATATTTATATACATATAAATGATAAATAAGTTGAATAAAATAAAAATTTTTGAGATTAATAAATATTACTGTTTAAAAAAAAACAGCTCGAAAAGCTATTGAAGGAATATCAAGATAATTTAAATGACGATCAATATTAGTGTAGGCATAATATTCTCAGCATTCGTCGCAAGCGTGAAAGTTCGGTCGGGCTGTTGCGATGCCACACTTTTTCGTCGGATGACGAATGGGCAGATAATTAGAAGATGATCCTCCGACGCTTAAGAGACCGGCGGTCTTGTTACCAGCCGCCTAAAAGCGAGCCCGAAGACATTCTTCACGACACGCGGCGCGCCGTCGCGCACGGCAAGAGTCTTGTAAAGCCGGGATAAATATAAATATAAACAACTTCGACGTACAAAAAAATCTCGAGATTGATGAGAAAGAGGGATTCCACGAGGGTAATTGGAGTCTCCGCTCGCACTCAACGACATGGCTTCACGCATGTTATTCACTTCATTCAAAAGCGATTAAAAGGATAAAGATACGGTGTCCGCGACGTGTACAACGGGCTGCGAATGAATAATGACGCGATTTCGATGCTCGCATCAATTATTCGCACGCCGCTGTGATACTTTCTCGTTTCCACGTCGGGGGACTTTGTAATTTGCAGTTACTTAATCGGGCCGTATTTGAGATCGGGTTTTCTTCCGTTACACACCGATACACGCATCCGATCATCAAAGCGACATTTACATGCGGGTATTAAGGTTCGATCGCGCCTTTCGCGGTGTCATAAGTGTCATCGTACCGTTGATACATGCCGTCGTTAATTGCCTGCGGAATATAGCTTAAAAAGTTAAGAGCTTATACTTCAGCGGAGCGGCTGTTCGTGTTGCTTATCTCGGTATAAAAGGGGTGGAATATTTTTACAGAAGCGTGCACCAGCAGTAGCGGCGCGAATTCAACCACGAGCGCGGACAGAGATGTCCAGGAGAAAGCCGTTGCCGCTATAAGCGACGACGAAAGGAAGAAGAGGCCACGCACGGCGTTCACCGCCACGCAAATTAAATCCTTGGAAGCGGAATTCGAAAGGAACAAGTACTTGAGTGTGGCAAAACGGCTGCAGTTGAGCAAAAATTTAAAGCTCACGGAAACACAAGTAAATATTTTATTTTTTTCGAAATAATGATTTTTTTTTTAAATTTATTTCTTTTCAAAAGAAACAATATCATAATTTTAATTCAAGACTAAATACTAGTTGTCTTTCATTCTAATGCTTTTAAAGGACTTTAATAATTCTGCTGTCAATTATTCCTATATTGAGTTCCGTGTCATAAACAACTTTAATTGGAACAGAACGCAGAAGATCGAAGCAGTTCTAGCCCAAAACAGGATATTGTACTCAATAAATTGCGATAATGCCTTCGACTTCCGTAGAATCTTTCTCAGCACCTGAAAGAGTTTAAGTGTGTCTCTTGCACTTCGAGTTCTTTAAAAATCAACTAATTCTAAATTATGAGCCTGTGGAGCACCATATGTGCAGGCGCCAGGTCGTGGCGCCATGGGGGAGGATCGTCCTTTAAAACCAATTAGCACTTCTACCCTTCTTTCTCGCGAACTGTTGTGGAAGGAAGCTTTTTGTCACGTATTTAACCTTTTTAGAAGTTTTTTATTCGACGTAACCGGAACTCGACTGTATAGCGTTTTAAAATAAAATGTATAAAGCAGGCTTTACGCCAAAATATTTCATAGAATTTGGAGCAGCATATTAGAAATTATATCGCATAAGTTATATTACGTTTATATAAATACGATAATTTAATAGGTTCATAACGTTAGCCTAAAACGCATTCTACAATTTTCTCTTTGCGTTGTCACTGAAATCTCGCTCTTATTCCGACATCGTCCATAATCATGCCACGGACTTTCCGCGATATTATCTTCTAATATTAACCGGTCCCGGAGAGAGTACTCTATAATTTTCTAACATGACGATTCTCCTCCACAAAGCTCGCAAAGTGCAATGGTTGCATAAGTCTCGGCAATGCACTTTGTAGCGCGCGCTTGATACTCGCCCGCGCTTTAAACTAATTAATTTACGACCCGCACCCTCGAAATATTCGCCATCGCCGAGATTGCGCCACGCCGTCATCGCCGACCAGTTGCTCGCCGGCAATAATTGCCAGCGCCGGTCGAAATATCGCGAACGAGCCGGATAATTATCTCTGCAATCGCGGTCGAAAGGAAGAACGATCGGACGACGGATCAGAGGCAAGAAAGAGACGCGTCGTGCCGCAGACATAACTGTCACAATATTTCTCGGAGTTAACGAGCCAGTTCGGGAGAGCCCCTATTTTCCCCTTCTCGCAAGCCCATCTCGTACGTTCCGTCGTCGCGAGGCCTTGCATCCGCCGCGGAACGAAATGTACCGAGCGACGGCTGCTGCGCGCCGTCGAGGCGACGAACCGGAGAGGCGTCGATTTTTTAATTAGAATACGTCGTCGGCCCCTTCTATTTCTTTGAGAAATTTCAATCTGTATAAAAGATGACATTATTTTTCTACAATATGCTACTGTTCATTAAAATTGAACACTATATAAGAAAACGAATATGTTTTAGCAATTTTATGAGTAGATCTACATAATATATATTAATTCTAAAATATAAAACAGAGATTTAAAATATATTCATTCGTATTCATCATTTATAAATAATATATTATTCTAAATTGCTACTTCTTTTTTATTTATGTTTAATTATGGCACGTATATTTTTTGTAGTGTCAAAAACATTAGAATTTTTATGATCAGAAGCACCTGATAGCAACTTTTAAAAAAAATCAACGATTACTTGATTTCACATAGTTAGCAAATATTTTAATTAACTGACAAACTTCCAATATTTCATGCATCACGCCTGAATCTCTCTTAATTTTATATCTTTTGCAGATAAAGATATGGTTCCAAAATAGACGGACTAAATGGAAAAGGAAATACACTAATGACGTCGAGCTATTGGCGCAGCAATACTATTCGAGCTTAGGAATTCCAGCACCACGACCAATTTTTGTCGGTGATCGCTTATGGTAAAAATATAATAAAAAATACAATAATTTCTCCAACAAAAGTTTCCTTCTTGTAAAAGATATACTCTTTGTCTCGCAAGACTTTAGTGCTAATAAATTTATGTAAACGCTTTTATAAGTAATGATCAAGATATTTATTTTTTTAAAAACAGTAGATTATTATAGAAATAGGTATAACTTGATCAATTGATTTTTCAAATAGAAATTTTGAGAAATTAAAGCTACAGAAAAATCTTGCTTTTTTCCAAACTGCAATTAAAATGAATTTATTTAAAAAAAAAACATTGATCCAAGTAAAATGTAAATCATGTAAAAAAAATAAAAAAAGGTGATTTAGACACATGATTTGATCTCATAATATGAAAAAGGAATATATTCAGATAGTTTTGTTCTCTAATTTCGCGATTGCATTTTCGTTCTTAATCAATTAGTATGAATTACGTTTTGTGATATACTAACATATGTTTTTTTGCAGGTTTTTCAATTACCCGGGACAATCGCCACCGGGAGTACCATTGCTCCCGCAGCATTTAACACCGTTGCCATTACCTGCATTACCTGTTGTTCAATCATTGCCCAGTAATTTATCGATGAGACAACAAACATCCATTTTTCAAAACGTACCAACCAGTCATCTTGCACATCATCTAACTCAGAGACTGGACTTCAGGCATCATGATACTTAGTTTCCGGGTAAATTAATTTCCGGTGAATAATTATCGGTGACCAGTCATATAAAACTAATTAATTATAATTCGTTACGTCGCGTATGTGCACGAGGCTATGAAATCGGACTTGTTTGCCAGCGATAACGATCGCTATAATTAACGTACTTTTTTGTGTATCGCGTACCATATCAAAGTACCGATCTAACGCATAGCTGTCATTATTTTTTATCAAGTTAATATGAAATGGATTTTTATCAAACACATTATTATTTATTTATGAATATTTTTTGTTGGCTTCAAAATTAATTAAAAAATTATAATTAGTGAATGTTAATATACTTGAAATATATACAAGAGAAATGACGTTCTCCAGCAATCCAAATACATTTGTAGAAACAAGTAAATTCAAGTTTATTAGTTTACATATATGTATACATTGCAACATTGATAATTTAGTGTTTGTGTCGAGAACGAAAATAAAGACGTTTGCCAAATTCATATAGAATTCCATTGGCCATAAGATAGCTATTGCCGAACATACATATATATGTAAGTTCACCATATCTCCAAAGAATTAAATTATTTCATGGTATGAAATGAAAGGAAATGAATGAAATCAAATCATAATGTAATTAAATGTATTACTTGAATAGGAAATATAAGCTCATATAGTTTTTAGCGCAAAATACTTTTTGATAGAGCAAATGAAATTTCGCGAAATTTGGTGATACAAAATTTGTGTAAAAGTTGAGGTGAAATATATATTATTCGTAAATTTGTATGACTATCTTTTTATATATACATTTATAATAAGGATATATAATACACATGTACAAAATAATTTTTAAAAATTATTGTACATGTAAATTTAATACAATATTTGTAACGCTGTTTTTTCAAGGAAAATGAACAAAATTGAAGTATTTACATATTTAAATTAGTGATAAATGCAAATACAAATGACACTGTAAAACCTGATGTATATCATAAGAGTGAAAAAAATAAAGTTGTAAAATTTTTTAGGAATGTGTATAGGTGTACATACAGGTTTATGTGGGATTATGTGAGAAATGTTTATCATACAAAATTTACATTTATTATCACAGAACAGTTGGAGATAAAATTTTACTAACTCCCAAAATTTTATCGTCGTGGGCCGCCTGATCCTGGATAATTTTTGCATATTTTTCGTTATCCTGTAAATCCTCTTCATCCAGCATTTCCTGCATTCTCTGTTTGTATCTAGAATTTTCAAAACTTGTATAAATGATCATCATAAAAAACAATTTTGAACTTTTACATATAAATGATACTCACATTTCGCTATCAGGGTTATTTTCTTGATTTCTGCATTTATCAAGTTTCTTCTCTAAAGCTTTTACTACTTCTCGCGACGGTGGTTCCACACATTTAGCCATTGAACGTATTTCTGTAAGAGTTAATTTGTAAATATAAATAGCCTAGGGCTCTTGAGGGCACATGCAAATATCGTGCAATACATAAAACGTAATTACTTCGCACAGCTTCTATAATCCCACCCAATTGCTCCCTCGAGAAGAGTATATCAGTAACATAATTATCTAGATTTGCGGAAGCTCTGGATGCCGCGTGCAAAGTTGCAGCCAACGCAACTTGGCTCGGAGAGTAAAGAAGAACGCTGTCCGTCAGGAAAACCCTTTCTAAGAATTCATCTATGTGTTGCCTTAATTTTTCAGGATTTTCCAAAGACGTGTATCTTGTCTGTAAAAATATGCGTAACGTATTTATTTTTGTCACACATATATACACACATATAAGAAAACCAATGGAAAACCATATATACCTTTATATCAATCATCAATCCTTCAACAGGCCTGAATGGATTATGAATAGTAAGATTATAATTCAACTGTTGCATGAGAAGTAATTCATTATTAAGAATTATGTCAGACGCTTTCTCTCTATCTCCTTTAATATTTGCTACAAATTGAGATATGGAGACGTTAAATTCTTCAACCTGAAAATAGATTTTTCATATGAAAGAACTGAAATTACAAATGACTATGAAATATGGTGCACCAAGAAGAGAAATAATTACTTTACACGCTAGATAAACGCAAGTGACGAGAATCTCTTTCGGATGATAATCCATCACACTGTTTCTGAGGTAAAACCTTTTAAAGTAATGTAAGGCAGTGGCTACAGTAGCACGTGGCATCGGTGGATTGAATCGGCGACAGAAGTCTCTCAATTGTAATTCGTAGAAACGGAGCAGGGTACGCTCCTCCGAGTGCGAGAGAAAATGTTCCTCCCTTTCTTCGGGCTGCGTTATAATTACAAACATTTGTAGTTATATTATTTGTTAGTTTAATCAATTTGTAGAGATAAGTATAGGAAAAATGTAGTAATAAATTAAAAATAAGCAATACTTTATGCACATATTTAGTGCAAACATAACCTAGATTTACATCGACGATATTTGATCGCGGAAATCACAAGTGCACACACGCAGAAATAGACACGCAGATACATCGTTTTAAAAAGCGACAGTTTCAAATAAATAATTATGAAAAAGTAAACTCTCACAGTCATGTTGGCACCATGATTTGCGATAAAATCAGCGTTGGTTTTCTCCCTCAACGTCGTCAAATCGTTCTCATCGCTAAACATCCAGTATTTCTTTTGCGAGCTATTTGAAAACATCTTGGCGACGCGAGAGATAAACAGGAAAAGAAATAAAGCAAACACAAATCGCGATCAATCGTCAGGATCGCGTGAACGTAAACGCGACCGACACAGCTGACTGTTGACACACTTTACTCTTCGACTGAAATTACAAAGCTTTTTCGGTAGTTTCGGGCATCGGGAACTTGTTCACTGGCGCCTCTACCGTGCACAAAACGTAGACGTTGAACTATGTGGCCACGGATATTTACTGCCGATAACATATACATCTTCGTGAATATATATTTATATTTTATACGAATTTTTACAATATAAAATACATACGAATTGCATAGATGCAATGAAAAAGACCAATTCCATATTCAAAACATTCTTACAAGATCTATGCTAGCGCGCTAACAAGTCTAAAATTCTATAATATGATTATCGTATATATATTTACTGTCGATAATATATCCACGATTTTCGAAGTGAATTGTATCATAAGATTTATGAGTATATCATTTTATACGAACTTACAATATAAAATACGTTTGTAATTGTATAGATGCAATGGAAAGACCAATTCCGTATTCAGAACATGCTTATGTAAACTCTGTGTTAGCGGTAACAAGTCTAAAATTCTATAAAATGCTGCAAATTCGTATTCTCCCCCGCTACCTACCGTTCGCAAAAAGTGCTGCGGCGGTCGCATTACCACGCCCCTGCGCTCCCCGCAGCATTTACTGCGCGTCACCGCCGTCACCGGCGTCACTTTTGGCGTGCCGTCGACCGGCTGGACACGAAAAAGATCGGTTCCGGGTGAATAGCGTATAGCGTCGCGATTCGATCTAAAAATGGTAAAATCCAAATTAATTTATATTTATAACTGATTGCGCTACACAACTACGGCGTAACTATCGCGTATCGATACTTTTATATATATTAATTTCATCAATTCGAGCGCGCGTGATTTCGCATAACCTATATTTCGACTGAAAATGTATGAGCGCGCATAATCGACAACTATTTTCAGATCTCTATAGCTATAATTTTATCTTGCACATTTAACTTATGCGAAATAACAATGAAAAGCATATATTATTTATGTATCGAATTTCAGCAAATGCGACGTCAAAACGACGCTACGTTGCGCCTCGAGTAGCATAGAAGCAAATGACGTCATATTGATGTTTATTCTTACATTATTTGCGACATATAAGTGACAAATGAAGTGATAATGACGTCCATATGATATCATATGACTTCATAATGATATCATTATGATTTTTGTGTTCTACCTGGGGCCGCGACGACGTTATTGCGCGTCCTGCGTCGTAATTTCGAGGAACAGATAATAGATATATGCTCGCTTTTTATTGTTATTGCGTATTGTAATACAAGTAGAATGTACCATACAATAAAAAAAGAAACTTATGGCGTATGGACAAACGCGTAATTAATGAAAGCGGCGTAATCATCCCGCGTGCGATTAGCTTACGCGAAAAAGCATCGTGGCGACGCGGTGGCGGTGGCGCGGCGATACGCTATACATCGATCTTGATTTTCAGCCGAACGAGTATTGCGAAATACGCATCTGACCGAATTGGAGTGCGAGTGCCGTATATTACGCGAGTCAGATGCAAGATTGATGTAATTATGATTTATTAATCAAAGGAGTCGCGGCATCGCCCAAGTCGTTTCTGATGCGGTCAACTTCACGCGTCAAAAGCGACGCGGTGCGCGGCGTCGCTATTAATGCGTCCCCTGTTCTTCTCAATAATTCTGGACAATTATCTATCAACTTATTGCTTATGCTTGAGCTCACGATAAACCTTGTTATGTTGACGCGTCAGTGTATTGCAAATCAATGAAATATATTATTCGTTTAAAATTTATAACCGAATTATTGAAATTTTGTAGATATATATTTTTTATTTTTAAGTCAATATTAATTATAATCTTTTTTGTGAGAAAGCATTGTTATAATTATATTTATTTTTATTGCATAATATTTAAAGTTCGCGGATTTTATCCTAATTTTTTATAACCTATCCATTTAACAGCTTGACTCTGTATCAATAAATACATAAAACAAAATAAAATGACGTTAGATCCAATGAATATTTTATTGTGGAATAGAACAATTTTTTTATGTAGAAAATTATCTTCAAGTTGATAGTCACTTTAATTTATACATTATAATAAATGCATAATATAGTCTGAATTAATACTTTTATTTTTTATACGTCGTATTAAATCTAATTTTATATTGTAACGACATTTTGCAATATAATAATGAGATAATTATATAAATGCAAATATAAAAATTTGTTAAAGACGAATGTTATGTAGACGAAAAATTGCAATTAGCTATTGATTCCGGCGAAGAAATCATCGTCCTCTTTGAATCTTACGTCATTTATTTTAAATATCTTATTTGATAAAGTTTAATTGTAACGTAATATTAAATAATGGTTAAAAATAACAAATAATGATACAAATACGGTTTATTTGCCTAATGATTGATTGATTTATTTATTCATTGATTGATTTTTAAATATTGTTCAAATTCAGATATTCGTGACAGAAATCATTGTGCATCTGCAAGAAGAGGCGATCTGACAGCCCAATTCTGAGGAGGAGGCCTAGGAGAGCATCGGGCTCCGGCGGAGCAACTTTGGGGTGAATATAATATTTTTATTTATAAAATTATTTTTTTTCATTTATCCGAACTGTTTTTGATCTTAATAAGTTTATAATTCAAAAAAAGGAGCCCATCTAAAATTTTGGAAAAATTAATTTTTGTAAAGATTTTTTCATAAAGTTGATAATTTTAATTTAATATAAAATGTTTTCGAAAATTGATTAAAAAATTTGATGTGCCAATTTTTTAAAAGAATTATCTTTTGATAGATTAATCCTTTTAAACGCGATTTTAACTTGAATCTTATGTTTGTTGCAGTATCATCGTAGCTTTGTGGCAGATAACTCCGCCCGTTGCGCTTCGTGTTGGTGAGTAAAACATTTTTTATATAAAATGGGTTAACAAATCTGTGAAACTTGTATGCTTTTGTATCCATATAATAGGATGCAGATAACTGCAACTTCTCACAGATTTGTTGCTCTAAAATAGATAAATTAATTTGTTTTAGCCTCATTAAATTTTATTTGTATTTTAAATTAAATATAGTTTGCTTAGGAAAGTTCCAAGTTTAGTCAATAAATTGCAAGTATATTCGGTTAAATAAAACAGTTTACATATAAAATATTGATTTTGCAATACAGCATATAATTTTATCATAATTTTTTGTAATTTATTCAATCCCATCTAAAAAAGTGTAAAGTCGATAACTCGCATTTCATAACATTTATGCTACATAGGTATATTTGTCTTTTCATTCTATTATTTATATCTCTTTTTGCTCAACTAATATACATATATATAATTTTATAGTGATTATTCTAATTATCTGAATCTTTATTAATTATAGAGTATTCTGTGTATGTACATATGTGACATCTTTCATATCTGATAAAGAAGAAAATTTATGATTTAGAAAATTTATTATTTTAATAAAACATTAAAATATTTATTCAACTGCGATTGAATAATTAAGTATCGATTAGGATTATTAAATCAAAATTTAATAGGTATTACAATAAAAAATTTTAAAATTTTGAATAAATATTATTAGTATCTTTTTTTAAAATGGAGGGACTGACTTATACCTCTTTTTTGTTCGCCATTTCTTTATCGAAAGTTTGCATCTACATATACAAGATTATTATCGTATCATATTACGATATCATTATAACGAATCTTAATTCTTAATTACGCTTTGTTGTAAACATATGTTATATTGGATATTAAGACGATACTTTTTCCGCATAATGTCTTAACATGTAACGTATAGTATGTATTTACTGAAATCTATAATTTTAAGTTAAAAAATATAATTAATTAATTTAAGTTACAAAGTTTTGCCAGAATAAAAACAGAAAGAAAGAGAGAGGAGGAAATTGAGAAATAGAAAACACACAGAGCAATGGAGATGAGATCGAACGATAGAGATCGATTGATTGATTTATTTATTATTAGTTTTCTTATCTATTTTAAAACATAATCTTTTAGCATCCGCTTAAATGTTTAACTCTTTCGCAACTTTTCCTTTACCTTAAATGATAAGGCATTGTACACTTGATAAAGAAACTTATTTTTCTTATTTTTAAAGATAAATGTATGCACTTTATAATATAACCTCTATTCTACGGACTGCAGCTCTTTCAGCATGTATTCCGTTCGTTGCATGTTTTCGGTAGATCTGTCACATTGTAATATAGCTCTCATGGCTCGATTTTGTGCTTTTCGTAATTCACTCAGTTGTTCTGGATTATCAATCAATAGTGTCTCGCAATATTTAAAGTGAGGTGATATAATTGATTTATATATAATACGCTTGGTGCAATCGGAAAACAAAACTACAAAACTACCAATTCTATTTAAGAAACTCGTTTTTTTTCCTATCTTCTTTAGTATATAATTACAGTGATTTTTAAATTGTAGTTTATCATCAATAATTATACCAAAAAATTTTTTTTTTTTTTCACGCTCTATTTCAGTTCCATCTAAACACTTCACTATAACATCTTTTATTTGTTCTTGTGTTCTACCTTTAACTTTACTATCATAATTTACTATCATAAATTTTGTTTTCTCTGTATTTATTTTTAACTGATTTATATTCATCCACTTTTCTACTTTATTAAATACCATATTCATTTTTTCCTCTAAGTCCTCACTACTTTCACCAGTCACATATATTAGTATATAATTATCTGCAAAAATTTTTATACTGCATTCTTCTGGGCATACTTCAATTATATTATTTATATATATTATAAATAATAAACGCCCTAATACAGATCCCTGAGGTATTCCATATTTCGTATCTAATAACTTTGACAATTTATTATTAAATCGAACCTGCTGTTTTCTACCCTCTAAGTACGATTTTAACCACTTTAATACCTTTCCCTTAATTCCATATAGATATAATTTTTCTAATAATATTTCTCTATCTATTGTTTCAAAAGCCCGTTTAAGGTTCATAAAAATTACTCCTATCATTTTTCTTTTTTTTCTAATTATTTTCCATTCGTTGATGACGATTTGGATTTCATCCGAATATTGTTCCCTAAAACCTAACTGATGTTCTGTTATAATATCGTTATCAGTCAAATATATTTCAATTTGCCTTTTTACTGCTAACTCTAAAACTTCTTGCCATATTAATAACTCATGAATAGATCTATATTCACTCGCTTTTTTCGCGTTTTCTATTTTTGGAATCGGTATGATTATGGATGTTTTGCATGTTTCTGGACAACACCCTTCCCTTAAGAAAGTATTTATTATATCAACTACCTCTTCATTTATTATATTCCACATCTTTTGTAACACATCGCTAATTATTTTTATTTGCTCTTTCGTAGCCTTTTCACTTGCACAATAACTTTTTAATAATTTCATAATATTCTCATTCAAATACTCTATGTCAATTTTCATAAATTCATCCGGTTCCTCATTTTCAATTTCGACAGTTCTTCTGTATTTATCCCTATTTATTGAATTTATTATATTATTAATATTTTGTATGTAATATAAATTAAATTTATCGGCTATGTTGCAGCCATCAACGTTATCTAATATTTCAAAATCTATAGCTTCAGTTTCCTTATTGCCAATTGGCTCACCTCTTACCATCTCTTTCAAGATTTTCCATATATTTGAAGGATTATCCTTATTAAGATCTATCATATTTTCGTAATATTCTTTTTTCTTAATTAATTCAACTACTGCATTTTTTTCAGTTTTAAATTGCAACCAATTTTGTTCCGTATCATCACATTCCTTATTCCATGTTATTGGAATTTTAATGAATTCTTTTTCAGGTATTGTATTATCCAGTATATGTTTCATGTTATCTTCAAATTTTGCAACTCTGTCACTGATATTCAAATCGCGAATTTGTTCCAGATTATTAATAAAAAATCTACGAAAATCGTCTATTTTAAATTGTTTATAATCCCTAGCACTGTATTTTTTATATTTATTCTCCGATCTATTCCCATTCAGTTCCACTTTTAACCATGAATGATCCGCTATTTTAGATTCATGATCTACTTGTACTTCTACCTCCTTATTAGCAAAGACTAAATCTATCATTGTTTCGGTTTGTTTTGTAATTCTTGTTGATCTATTAACATATTGTTTCATACCTACGTTTAGCATTATTGTTTTTAATTTCTTCATATTAATCGAGTCATTCTTAAAATTTATATTAAAGTCTCCTATTACCATACATTCTCCTCTTCTTTCTATTAATTTTTCTACTATATCCTCTAGAAATTCTCTAAAATCACTTGCTTTTGTTTTCGGTGAATTATAAAGTACCATTATAACACCTTTATACATTTTCTCTTTTATTTTTATCGCAGCACACCAGCACTTCGAGTCTAACTTTCCATTCAATACTTCCTCATATTCAATATCATGCCTAATATATATAATAACTCCTCCTGTATATCCCGTTTCAGCATCACATCTGACCATATGATAACCCGATACATTCACTTCAGCGTCTTTAATTTTTGTAGTTAATCTGGTCTCAGACAGCGCTATCAATGCAGGATTTTTCTTCATAATCTGATGTATCTTGTCCTTATTCTTCATCAAACTACGCACATTTGTATATAGTATTAGCTCTTCTTTCTTCTTCTCTTTGGCTGCTTCACTGTAGCTTCTTTGCTCTTCTCCTATTGACCCACCAGCTGCTCCTGGCATCATTCTTCTTAAATCTCCCAATTCTTGTTTAATAGGTTCTATTTCTTCTCGAACTGCTTCTTTAATCATTATTTTGATTTCCTTCTTGCTTGTTGTCTCATTCTTTATTTCCTCCATATATTTCAGAAGGCTATCTATCTTTACATCAATATTCGATGAGCCACTCACAGCTAATGTTTTATTTTCACTGTTTGATATCGATTCTGCAGATTCTGAAGATCCTAGCCTGTCTCGGCTTGTCGTTGGTGTTGGTACCTCTTCCATATCGACTTTTTTAAGACTTTTACTAAAAATTTTTCGAATGGATTAAACACATCATGTCATGCTTATTTATGATACTATAATATATGATTATTATATGATTTACTTACACATTCAGGATAATAAAAATAAAAAAGCTTCATGCATGTTTTACATGCTATCCCAGTGCTCTTTATTGCCTTTTTACATGCCAAGCATTGATATCGTTAATCGACATATTCGTCATCAATAATACTGATAATTGTCGACCGAAGCTGATACTATCAGTACAATGATTCGCAGGATTGGGTAATGGCTAGTTAAAAAGATAAAAGTTAAGTTAAAAAGTTAAAAAGTTAAATAATTTCAATTTAACTTAGCTACATTTTAGGCTCTTAACTTTTAACTTAATTTAGTTACATTTTATTGGTAACTATTAACTTTTGATCTAATTTTCTTGAAGTTACATTTTTAGTGCTTCTTATAAACTCAAAATAAAATACATGTCTAAGTTAGTGTCTTCAAACTCAAATTTGAGAACATCAAGGCAATTGTAATAATAATAAATATAGTTTAACCACCTGAAGAAATCACTGTTCGCTTCTATGCATTAAATCACGTTGAAAGAAATCCTTCGAAATCGGTCCTCTTTCCGCGGCTCGACAGAAATAAGTATAACAAATATATACTTTATTTAGAAACTTTATTTAGAAACTCTAAAATTATAAAATGAAAAAATTTAACTTTAACTTTTCAATTACTTTTTTTATTAACTTAACTTTTAACTCAATTAATTTTATTATTGACTAACTTGTATCTTAACTAAGTTAAATTTTTAGACTGTAACTAAATTAACTTAGTTAAAAAAATATTAACTTACCCAACCCTGATGATTCGTGAATTTTATTCTTCCTCACGTTAGTACTCTTATGCTCGCCGTCTAATATCTACCTGTCTTACGAGACTTCAGTATCTATCTCGCACAATAAATACACTTTTTATGTTCACAAATCATCATATTTCAGCTAGATAATACTCATAGCTACATCTTGTCTGAATCACTCTATATTTATTAACTTTTTAGCACTTTCTCTTACTATTTCCCTATTTAAAATCGTTTTATTTGTAAAGAGATTTTTAACACGTCTACGTTCAGAGAGAAAGAGAGATATAGAAATATGCCATGTCGCATGCAAGGGATAAAGTATAACTGAAAAAGTACTTATCGTATACGATTGAAAAATACTTATCGTATGATTGAACGCTGACGTGCGTCGCAGGTACGTGTTCAGTTAAAATTGCAACAATAAAGATTAAATGCAACCGACAATATTTTACTGAGCTATAACAACACTGAGAAAAAAAATTTGTTGAAAAACGCAAAATTTGTTTCATTTTACCAAAATATTTAATCTGATACGTTCGAATAAACGTTACTACGATGACACAAAATAATTTGTTACTATTATAAACAAAATACTATTTTTTAACTAAACTATTTTGTTTCAACAAAAATTTATCGTATTTAACTCAACCGTTCTATTATAATAAAAATACACACTATTTATTATCCCCATCAGCATCGCATTAGTCAGTTCGATACTTGGAATTTAAACAAATATATTACTTGGATAACTAAATAGCATGCAAATACAAATAAATACTAGTAATATTTCGAACAAAATAATTTAATTGAGTTGGTTTAGTTAATTCTTAATTAAAAAATTTTGATAGTTGACTTGAATGAACACTATATCTTTCTTTGTGCAACTAAAGAATTGTCGAATTAACTATTGGATCAAACAATTATACAAATTTAGTTTGTACAATCAATTTTTTTGTCTCAGTAAAGTAACGCCAATAATTATTTTATATTGATTATACATATTAATTCTCGAAAGAGAGAATCTCGTGAGTCCCTCTTTCTTTTGTCATTCAGGTCGGATGCGCGATCGCTTACGAATCTTTTGCGCGATGTTACCTGACATGCGTAATCCGCTCTGAGATACAAGTTACTTTATATTTAAAATAATCTTTGCGAAAAATAAGTGCAATTGCAAAGTTACAATAATTTATCTTATACATACGAGTTCGCAGATTAACGTTAATATAATTATAATTAGATCGTAATATCATAATAATATCTTGATATCTGATGTAATGTAAAAAAATGTAATAAAAAGAAATAATTATTAATTATAATTGAATCATAATAGAATTCACTTTTAGATGAAAATCATAATAGAATTCACTTTTTGATCAAGATTTAGATATTGAAGCGATTATGAAATATTTAATACTTTAAAAAAAATTTAATTTGACAATTTTAGTTTTTTTAAATTAAAAACTGCGCACACAGTTTTGTTCAACATTCCGTGAACTTAATTTGACAACGATATGTTATTCCAAGCATAAAATTTTAAATTGATCGACAAGTTGCAATCAGATAAACAAAAATTTAAAACGCGATGTAAAAATCATTTTAATTAAAATATTTACCAAGAATTAACAATTATTCGCAAATTTTTAATTACATTTAATTTAAAATTTTCATTAACTATATTCACGTTTAATAAAAAAGAATTGCATGAAAAATTGTTTTTTAATATGTTTTTTTGTATATAAACTTTGTTAAAATATACTTAATGTTTTATTACCTTTAGGTATATTTTTTTGGCTTAAATTATTTTAATTTTTAGTTTTATTTTTATAAAGTATTTTTATGCAATTATATTCTGTAGCACGGAATCTGCTGACAAACTGTGCGAGCAGCACCACGCGTCAACCTTTAAATTAAATGAAAGCATGATAATCTTTTTTGCTCCATTTCTTTTGTATAACTGTAACATATTTTATTAATTCATATACATACAATTAATTAAAATGCAATGTCTTATTTACACAAAACAAAAGTTTTATATGAACAAATCATTGTTTGATTATCATTACGCATTATCATTTGCTCAACAGGTATATTACTTCCTAAGAGAAGTGAGTTGAAGTGATCTGTTCTAGAGTGCAGCATAAGTTACATTTTGGAACTTTTGACCGACATCAATTTGCATGTCTTTTCATTTCTACTTACATCGATGAATTCTTGCGTGAAAAATATTGCGCGTGTACGATCGATTAAATTTTCATTAAAATTTTTTTAAATATAAAATTAGCAAGATTCACAAAATTAAATATAAGTACATAACAGATGTCAATGAAGAATTTCTTTTTTTATTATGTTTTTTATTGCATTTTGAGTTTTAACTGTAGAATTCACATTGTAGCTGTCGAATTTATATGTTAAAAGTAATAATTAATTACATATATTTTGTTACGGTAGTTTTTGAAAATGGAAAGATAGGTATATGTTAAGATATATGTTTATATTCTCTTTATAGTTTGTGACTATTTTACTAAAATACACAAAGAGAAATTAACTACAATAAAACTCGCAATAAAAATCGTGATTTTTTAAAATAACGTTAATAAAAATTTCAAACATTAACCGTAGTAATTAAAAGCTAATAACAATGAATGCAAATCCATAAACAGAGCCAGTAGCCATATTTCAATGTTGCGGCACGCATTAGAAAGGGTCGCCGCGTTTTCTGGCAACCGGCATGTACGTTGCGGGTAATAAACAAGATCACGGGACCGGGGGTCCCGACGGCGGGGCAACGACGGTAAGGGCAACAGGGATGAAGGGAGGAGAGACGGGTGGCCGATTTTAATATGGACGCCCCCGCAAGCGGTTGTGCGTCCGATCTGAGTAGGCGTTCCTACGACCCTTTGTCAACCGACAACGCCGCTGCATCTTATCGCGCGATCGTAGTCGGGGATCTCCCCATTCCGCCACGTACGGCCCTCGAGGCCATCGCTGTCGCTGCCGCTTGTTCAAGCGGAGAGACGCCAGGCTCCTTCCTCCCGTTACATCGACGGTTATAACTCTCCGCGTCGTTTTTTCCACGTTGGTTTACGTTGCCGCGACTTCGTCGTCGCTGTCACGCCGCCGCGCCGCGATCTGGCCCGCCGATCGCTTCGCCCGGCGATCGTGGTTGCGATCCCGCATCGATCAGAGATGGAAACTGGTTCAGATACCCGACCGGGATTTACATACGAACGATACGATACGCGTGGATAGAGGCGCAAATCTGATTTATGTGTTTCGATATTTTTCGAACGGTTAATTGTATTCGGCAGCGGCAATAAATCGGTTAATATTTATGGATTCAACTACCTGCGAACGTCGCTGATTTATGTTTAATTAGATAGGAGAAATTACAGTCTTTCCACTTTTATGCATGCGATATTACAGATAGAAAATATCTCTGATTTTTCGTTATGTTCGCATATAGCTGATAAACATGTTAAAACTTTCTTTGATACATTTTTATTATAAAGAAACAAGCTCACAGTTTAGATATCTATGGAAATCAGTTGCTTCATCTTTTTTAAGATGGATCGGTCGTTTTCTAACATCGCGGTGCACAACTGCGATTCATGTCAAGGGCTCGCGCTATCGATTCGCTGTATCGCCGACGTTCAACGACAGCGTTGAAAACGCTCTCTCGAGCGTTGGCCGTAATCGTCGAAATAAGATATCGGATTTGAGACTGATGGTTGATCCGCAAAGTCTGCTAGTCGACGCCACTTGAGGAGCCTTAACTTCCTCGGAGATTCCATGGCGGGCGGAGAGAGAGAAAGAGCGATGGACGCCCTCCGAAAGTGAAGTACATCCGCCATTAATCTAATATTGCGGTCGCCGCCGCCCTCGACGTTGCGTGCTGCAGCCCGGCCGTGTCAAGCTTCGCTCCCTTTGAACGAATGGACTCGCGGCGAGGGCACGTGAGCGCGTACATACATACATATATAGACGCGCGCGCGCGTTGTGTACACACGGCATCGGCGGCGTGGAGAAGAAGGAGGAAATGGAATGGGCGCGATGTGTCGGTCGCGCTAATGCGAAATCAATGCCCGGGTTAGCTCGCGAGGTGTGACGAATAAAGTGGATTACCACTCGCACCTTCTTGGACTTGCCGCAATCGAGAGGGCGACTTTCCGCAGCGCGAGTCGGAAGATATTAATAAATTACCCAACGATTGCAAAACGCGAACAACAGCCACTGACAGATATTGATGTCAATGGATATATTGTTTGGAACGGAAAAAAGAGCATTTTGACATATGGTTAATGGTTGTGTGCTGTCATATGTTTTAGCTTTAACGACGGCATTACGCGTCAGAATATTTCTATTCTATCTATCAATAGATGTCGTAAATGAGATAGAGATAAACATACTTTACGGGCCATCTATTTGAATAAACATATCGCTTTTTACGGAAATTTAAGTAAATTATATCGACTCCAGTCGTGCCGCAAGCATTATTGTGCGTGCTATCATTCAAGAACTACCCCGCGTAATCCCTATATCTCCACGATTATTATATAGGCGATTATTACGCGTTGCGTAATTTCCGATGATGGACTTTCGCCGATAAGGACTAAATGAAGCTACGGTTCTCAGAATCAACACGCAATACATATATGAATATACGTGTGATCTGGTACATCGCATGGACAGCGCGGCGGTAACATCGTTGGTTAACCAGCAAAGAGCGGTATCACGCTCGGTTTTAACACTCATGATCGGTCGATCTGCGCGCACGCGAACTCGGATCGAAAACGCGTCGCTCGACACGACAGACGTCACATGCCTGCATATTATATCGAGCCGATGATCACCGGGCTGTCTTCCCGGCGGAGAGTGACTCTCAATATATGACGACTTTTACGATCCTTCGTAAGTCGGTACTCTCGATAATCTATTTTTTTTCGCGCGAAAAAGTGATGTCAGCTGTGTGAGAGCCAGAGAAGTCACAGCTTGAAAGTGTGAAACAGAAATGTTTCTCTTCGATTGCCATAGAAAATCAGCTTTCGACAATGAAACTCTTCAGTGGACGCGCACATTCAAAAGATGATGTACTACAATAATAATTGTGAAGATTGTTAATCGCTTGACACATATGTTCGTCTCTTTAATAGATGCATAGTTTGTTTAAACGTACGCAAATATTGTTAAATAATTGATTAATTAGAGGCCATATGTAATTATAATAGCGATAACGGTAAATTAGGTTGATGTGAATATTTTATCATTTGAGATCTCAAATATATTACATTCGCGTGATATAACACGAATAACCATTTAATTCATATAAGTAGTAAACGGTCAATTAATTAATTAATTAATTAATTAATTAACCGTTTACTACTTATATGAATTAAATGGTCAATTAATTAATTAATTAATTAATTATCTACCTGCTTGAAGGGACGATGTATTTAAAAATACTTCATATGTATACATAAATAATAATACCTCAGGGGGGATCATCATCGTTCTTTCGTACACGTGTAA
The DNA here is from genome assembly GCF_000956235.1 of Wasmannia auropunctata. Taxonomy (NCBI): domain Eukaryota; kingdom Metazoa; phylum Arthropoda; class Insecta; order Hymenoptera; family Formicidae; genus Wasmannia; species Wasmannia auropunctata. The sequence continues at coordinate 1,991,578 of NW_012026890.1, forward strand.
GAAAATAAAAATCTATGAGCTGAGGAAACGTTTCTCACCGAATTACGGCTAATTAAGGAATGTGTGGAAGTACCCCTGCAAGTCGTTTGCACAGATTCTGATATGTGTGAATAAATACATATCTAAATAAAAAGATATGTAAAAAAAATCAAGAAGAAAATAAATCGACGTCAGATTTATGATGAGATTGTGAGCAAGAGATCCCCGTTAATATTCTTTAATCCGTTGTTAGATTCGTGTTAACAAGCAATATTTCACAGCGGTGGTAGACATCGCGCGTTATCTTTTATCAGGTGTCTCGGATAGCGTTAGTTTATTAGTAAAACGATTATGTAGGTATACGTTATGGAGCAACGTCTTGCACGCGGCATCTTAAACATGTATAATAAAACATAAATCTATGTGGTACTAGCAAACGTATACCAAATGGAGAACCAAGATAGTGCAGTAGCCTATACAAGTGTGCGTGCATATAGATATATGTATAATGTTCTTTACGTTATTATTTATTAATGCTATCTCAAAATCCTTCCTGGCAATCAATCCATATATTATATTTACGAGCAAAATATAAAGATTTTAGAAATCTTGAATCAAGAATTAAAGTTAATGTGCATTTTCGTGGAGTTTTGTAATTTCGAAAAATTAAAATTTATGTTGATGTTTAAATTTTAAATTTATACAGCACAAAAAGATTACAGAAATATTTCAGAATATTTTATTAAAGCAATGCTACACGCAATATAAGTACGTGAGAAAAAAGACAGGACTACGCTATGATCAAAAGATAATGTTATTCTAAATGTGAAGATTATGTACGAAATATATACGGGAGATTCTGTATAAAGGTGCGTGATGGGTCAATAAAAAGTAGATGCAACGAAGTGTTCGAATCATACGAAGTGCCTAAATCATGGCGTTATTTGTAATATTTGTAATAGTTAGCACCGTTGGTTTGATCGTGTTCGAAATTTCAGTTGTGCGAACAAGTAACTAAAGTTTCTTATAAATATCTCAGTCATTTAAGCTGTGCTTAAATAATATAGGGTAAAGCGGGTCCATTTCTTGTGATAACATAATATAATTTATTTATTATTCTTATGTCTCAAATTACTCAATTCTTCTATTATTCAAATATTAATTATATCATTTTTTCGATAATTGTGAAATGTTTTTATAACATTGTTGATATCATGTTGCATTTCTGCAATGTCACTATTATATATTCCACAATCTGCAATGTTGCAGTATTGTGACATTTCTGAAACGATCTGTGCTGTATGAAAAACTAGATTTTTAATTTACACGTAAATAACTAAAATTTAATACTTATGTTGTGTAAATACTTTTTGAGAAAATAGAATAGATTCTATAATTTTTTGGCAATAGATTAATGCAATAATTAAGATAGTATATTTTTATAGTAATCCATTAATAATTTATTACTATAAGTGATAATATTCACATTCAAGCGCATCACCTAAATGCATACCATATATCGTAGGCAGATCGCTGCGTATGCAGACCCGTGCCAGCGTTCGCCGATTATATCGCTGATATGAGTCATAACGTTTAACTGAGATTACAGCAATTTATCAAGACTGCCGTGGACTCTCGTTATAAATCGAGCAATGCTTGACACGTCGCGTCGGACGCGACTGGCGTCATTGACTTTTACATCGACGTTCTCGCGATACTCTTCTCATGTTGTAAGATGAATAAAAGAATCAAAACAGTTTTATTCGCTAAACTTGCTAGCTATAAATAACGTACACTGTTATAAATATCAGAGATGAACTTGATAGATACTAAAAATAAAAGTTTCGAAGAAAATAGAAGATTTTAACTGCAAGTTCAATCAAATACTACATATTTAATCATATTGAGTAAATTGAAAAAATTCCTTGTGCACTAAATATCGTGCTGTACTCATTGCCTTAGCATTAATTCTTGTTTTATAAAAATAAAACGTCAACCGAATATGTAATATCTCGACTTGCTTGTATTACATTCTAACTTTGACATATCGTGGATTTTTATACATAAATATTTCGAGTTTCTGCAATAAAATTATCTTAAGCATGTTTTTTATCTACAAATTTATCATGAAAATAATAATAATCAGCAGTTTATATAACAACAGAAAGAAATAGAGCAAAAGTTAAACTCTATGCAAGCGCAATGACCCAGTCTCATCCTCTTTCTTTTCCTCTCTGTGATTATACATGGCACGACGCACCGTCTCGATAATTTACAGAATAAATAAGCCGATGGGGAAAAACAAAGACGAAGACACCTGAGGGGGGTTGCGTATCTATCGCCCGTCAGTAGGCGCCCGGCGCGTTTTTCACGAATATTAAATCGGCTCGGTGGAATCGCCATTGCGCCGCCACCGTACGACGCCGCTAGATGCGTATCGAGATACATATCGATATCGGGGTGATCGCGCGAACGAAATGGCGCTCCCGAACCAATTATCCTTCTCTCGAATATCCACAACGGGGCACCGACCGCTGCGGGCGACCGAGATGTAGATGATGCGCGCGTTGAATATCGGCCGCGACGATGTCCGGCGCAATGAATGGAGGGGTATACGCACCGCGGTCCGACGTGCGTGTGTATGTGCGTGAGATAATTGCTCGCACGATTTTGCGTAATGCGGTAGATACAAGATTGCGAAATCTCGAGATCAGAAGAGCGCCTCGTGGAGCGCGGCAGCGCGCAGCTGAGTGCACCCCCCTGTCCCGTAAATCAAGGGCGCGCGCGCTACTTGTAATAATTTCCCGGTGCTAATTACGCGCCGCGTAAAGTTAATCTCGATACGGCGATAAGAGAGCAATAACGATAACTTGATAGTCATGCTTCAGGAGTGTCATAGAGTAAAAGATCGGACGCGCGACGAGTTATCGTATGTTGCAATCAACGGGACCGTTCTTACCTTGTTGAAGCTTTCGTAAAAATAATCTACAACGACTACTGTACTTTAATAACTAGTGATAATTATAATGTGTCATATCGTGCGGTTATATAAAAATGAGACTACGCAACACGAACTTTGCTCTCTCAAGTAAAACAAGAAGAATTTAATTTAATTTTGTTTATTTATTTTTCAAATCATTTTGTTAAAAAATTGGCAGCCCGCGGAAACAGGGAGTAGTTGATCATTGAAAGTAAGAAAATCGACATGTCGAAGTCAGACGAGGACTTGTGGGAGATGGCAAGGGAGGTACTCGAAGACGGCTGTTCCAGCACAATCTTTGCCCCCGGCGGGACCGCACGTTGAACAACACGAGGTATCGCCGAGGAACAGAAATGTACGAGGGGGGGGGGGAGGATAGGGGGCGAAAGGAGAGAAGTAAGGCTCTCGGAGAAAGAGTAAAGCGGCGGTGGGCTGTACACGGTATAATTACAGAGGGCAGAGCAGTGGCTAGACCCACTGCAGCAACTTACCGTTGCCCAAGGCGCCAGCATACACGAAATCGGCCGGGCCCCGATCCGGGCTGCGACTCGGTCCTAATTCGTATTCGTGCCCCGGGTGTAGCAGATAGGATACGCCTCGAAAAACGGCGGAAGGACTGGCAGGAATCTCCCGCACTACGCCCTTCTTTCTGTCCGCCGCGTTCTTTCTTCTTCGCTTCTTCTTCTTTGCAATGCAGATCTCGATGGGGTGAGCAAGAGTCTTTTGTAGGATAAAGTAACGTCTTTGTAAGTGAAAGACATAGGAGGTTCAAGGAGAGGAAATAATAATGTAGCCGATCCTGAATGGATCGAGTTTTAATATTCTTAATGTTTCTTTTTTCATATTTTTTCATATTTTATATTTCAGTTTGTCGTATACATATATATGTGGTGGCAGCTCATGCGTATGTAATAATTTTACTGTTCCATTGATTTTAAGCGTTGCAAAGTTTAATTATATCGTGCAACCGATCACAAAGCGTAAAACTTCATTAACTACCCCTCTTACCCGCGTACAGGCGAACCAGGTCGGAGCCGATTGATATTTTTCTTTTGGTACGCAATGCGAAGGAAGGCTTGACCTTCATGCTTTTATTCTCACTCCGGCTTAATACGCGCGAACGAGAGTGGCGACTCCGAATCCTCTAATTTCAGTTGGCCGCGGCCACCGATAATTAACGAACTATAATCAGTGGGCCACTCCACGTAACGCAACGTAACGAAACGTAACGTGGCGCCTTTCGGGCCCCCGGCTGGCTGGGCCGCATTAAGCTCTCTGCACACCGGTGTAATTGCGCGTGTACAAGACATATAAGAACAATTCATCAGATGTCACTAATTAGATTATGATGAGGCCAGTCTACCGTCACTGATGCTGAATGGGACTTCGAGTTTTACGCTTGCGTGAAACAGTCGTCTATATACGTAGTTAACAATACGCGACAAATTGTCTGAGCCATTAAGTTCCAGTTGATTTTAGAGAAAGGAAAAATCATTAACATCTCGCCATTAACTTATTATTAAAATATGTATTTTTTATCTCTAACATTAGCAAGATTCACGGAAATCTATTAACGTATAACTTTCTATCTTCAGAACTTTGTATCTTTGTGAAACGATGTTTCAAGATAAGTATTAATTTTTCATACTTCAAAATTTATGCGGGGAACTAAAACACCATTACTTAAATTACGATCTTTCCAGATACTAAATCCCATTTCCTCTTCCTCTGGTAGCGGGGGGGGGGGATACGTACTGTGTCCTGCATATGAAGGGGCGTTTCTTCGGCGACGGATGAGAGCAGCCTAAACATTTCGCTCTTACTAATTACACGGTGCTGCGGTACTGCTGCGAACGGGAGCTCAGGGCCTCGCGGCGGTAAAACCGGGTGAGCGACATTGCAAGCGCGATCTGCGGATTCGGGTCGCGTGAGATGTTTCTTCGCGGTCATCAGGAGAGAAGTAATATGTGTGTATGCGTACACACGTACATACGCAAGCGAAGTACCTACAATGATGAATGACGTGCGCGAGGAAAGCGATGGAATTTATCGCCGGTGGCATCCTGCGCGCCCCTGTGACAGAAAGTACCGCGAGTGGTTGCGGAGAACCGGCGTTGATCCCTTAATGTTGATTGGTGTACTATTTGATTTATGACAACTGACTTCAACTCTAATGAATATTGTATCCGTAAATGCTAATGAAGTAAATGCATTCTTTCGCTACCACATACGAGTTATAAAAATTGCGAATTTCTTTTTATCACACGATAGAATTTTAAACTACTAAGTACGTCATGCTATTGCAATATTTTGTAAGACAATTGTTGCAAGTGCTAATAATATAATACAATATAATATAATAATAAGTGTTTCTATTAACAAAAGTTAATAAATCAAATTATTGTTGTAAGTTGATTTATTTAAAGAGTAATTCATATTCTATCTATTTCTTTTATTTTCTTACAGATGCTTTTTCGTATTCCCTATTGCTTGCTACCTGTTTTTGTGTCCTGCAATTCTGCAATAAGTTTAATATGTTTATCTCCCCTATCTATTACTTCTTCCAACAAACCCCTGTATTTGTTCGCTCTCTTTTCCCCCTGCATGCATTCCCCTCGTGCATTCAAACAACTTCGCTTCTTTTCTTCTTTTATCGTAATCACTCCCTAAGAAAATGACATAGAGCGTAGCTATTTCGTGCAGTTGTTAATTTATCGAGACTATTCGTAGGAATCGATTCCTCCTCGTCCGCAAGACTCCGTCGAAGTTCTTCCGCGTGAAGGTTTCGAAACTGGATCGGGCATGACAGAGCGGTATACAGTGGACGGGTCTGGCGCGCACCCTGCAAGCAGAAATTATCCACTTTTGCGGTAATTCGTGGCTTCCGACGCGCATGCGGCACCGCGCAAGATGGCCGCCGACTCGCGAGTTCCGATTGGCGACGACGGGGCGGGTTATTTGAGCGGCGGTTGGTGGTTCAGCGTTACCCGGCGCGAGTAATTTTGATCGTGATTATACTAATTTCATAGTATGCCCCTTCTCGGTGGCTTAAAGCACCGGCCGGGTTCACACGAACGGCGACGCGAGCCAGGAGTAACAGTGCCCGCGAAATACAGAGCGGTTCGAGGAGTCTTCTCCGCGCCGGTTGCATCCGATTTCGAATTTTGAATACTGATCGCAAATGCTGATCGATAGACCGCGCCGAATTCAAGGTACGTTTCACGTAGGAGATGACGTAGTTTGTTTAGGCGATATCAAGTTGGTAGTTTTTCTTACGCTAGGAAATTATAAAAGTATTAAACGAGTGTCTATTATTTTTAATTTTAATTATACAAAAATAATTTTCCAAAGGTACGCGTTTGTTTTTTCTCCAAAGTTGTTATTATTTAACAATTGATTGGTTGTCATACATGTGGTTTAGCGCGTATGCATAAAGCGCGAATTCCGTGCGATTCAGTTCTTTTTTTCTCTACGAGCAGAATAGAAGCCGGAACACGAAGAATGCCGAGCGTGCGAAGCAGCCGCTATTGCTATTAACGTCGGCTATATTGAACCATAATTGTCCCGCGTTGTTAGTGCGGTGTATTCGCAAGCGAAAGGCCTCCGTTTCGCCTCCGTCCCTCCGTCCGTTTCTCCTCTTTTCCTCTCTCGTTCCCTTTTGCAGTTCTTTCCTCGTCTCGCGCTACCGCTCTCCTTCTTCTTCTTCTTTCTAGAATTCTTCTCTCGCTCTCCCTCTCTCTCACTCGTGCCCCCGATGCCTCTCCTCTCCTCGTGGGCAGCAAGCGGAGCAGCACCGCCGTTGCCGCCACCGTCGCCATCGCCGTTCTGGTGGGGACTAAATTACCACAATTTTGTACTTTTTATACCGCGAGGGAAAAAAAGAGGATAATTTTTGGTGGAAACGCAACAATTTTATCGGCCGTTGTTATGTGAGATCAGTTGGTGTCTACTGCCGCTGCGCGTTACACCTGTCCGCCTTGTGCGCTCCGATCCGCAACGGGACCAACGTGTTCCCGAATGTCACTTTGATCAAGGGATGAACTCTCTTTAGCGCCGAGACGCATGTCGATAGTCGCCATCTTGACCTTGAAGAATAATCCTTGTGGGACCTGTCGTGCGTCAAGCCACCTATCAACCTCGCGATTGCATCCGTCGAAATCAGTGACAGGTGACGTAATACCAATTGTATTATTTCACTTCCTTTATGGTGACATCAGAGTGAAGTGTTCTCGCTCGCACGTGCTATAACGACGCATGAGAACTGTGAAGTATCAACGAAACTTTTACCTTCAAGACATGTGCGTGATTACTCGTGCTACCAAGTGCGTGCAGCGCAGACAGATGGTCGCCATTTTGGTGAACGTTCATACTTCTCCCGCTAGGCGTTACACGCAATTTTTACATGTAGATCATATACATTGCTGTAATAGTGAAGACTGACCCAACTGAGATTTTCCGTAAAAGTTCCCTTTATTTCTTCCACGCTGTTGTTTCGCTAAGTGCTTTACTTCGGATGTTTAGCATAATGGGAATGTGCACATGCGATAAGTTAGCCGGTACGTACTGTCTTCTAAATAGCTTATGACTTAATAGCTACTTATGTGGCTTACACAGACCATCGATATCTGTTTCAATGTTCAAGTTTGCTCAAGAATCCTTAACATTAGAACTTACAATGATTATGAAAATCGATATTTAGTTGAGATGTTTACGTGTACTTACGTGTACTTACGTGTACTTACTAGTGACACACATTTTCTAAAGCAAATTGAATACTATTCTCCCGTAACTAATAAAACTTTACAATTATTTTATTTTATTAAGAGATTGGAACATTGTTGGCTCCATTCTTCGATCAAACGCGGTAGCTCGAAAAAAATAGGTTTATATATAGAACTGACTGCATGCCTCGGTTGATAGAAATAATCGGCTACTATACAGACGATTTTTAATTATTAGTTGTCGCTACGAAAAGAATTCGCTATCCAGCACGGCTTCTTAGTCTTCAACGTGTAGCGCCTCCCCGAGTGGATTCTTCTCGAATTCCCTGCCGGGGGCAGGAGCATCACTGTCCCGGGAGATTTATATCCTTGGAAGTTACGTCCTCACGGGGGTGTTCACTTTGTGCTCCAAGTTTCTTTTCTTCGTCGCTTATTCAGCCGTGAGCGTTTCTCTGCCCTACGCAAGAATTTCGGATACCGAGGGTTATTGCAATAAGAAAGGAGGAAGTTCAAGAGGGATGTCGATGATCCTTTATAGCCTCCGAGGCGACCAATCTAGATGACGTAACGTCGTTAGAATTTATCTGATCTAGAGCTGGATGCTATTAAAAACTTCGATGTTACGAGGGGTAGGGCATTCTTCGCCTTTTCGATCATCGAGAGCAAAAAATCGCGAACGCGGAGGATCGATCGCGCAACTGTTCCCAGAAGCCAGTCACGATGCAAAAATTAAAGCATAGATTGGCACGATCGTTCGGACGAGATTTATTTTGTCGATGGCAAAGTCGTTTTGACGGAATCATCTTCGAACGTGTGTTAAAGTTAAACGCGGGTATTACCTCGACGCTAAAATATCGTAAGTACCGTGGTACGACGGGTGGCACTTACAAGCGCCTGTGTTTACTCGACTTATGATCGTTAATGGATGCATAAAGACGCTACTCATTGTCCACTGGCAATTTCAGAAAATATACAACGAGTCAGCGTTTAACCGTCAGTTTATGAAATCAGATAACACGGAGGTATATACACGTATTAAATGCATTACTCTCTACCGTATCATAATGGTAGTTGAGTTCTGAGTGCTAGGTATTGTTGCAAAGGTATATTGTAGTGCTTAACGATATAAGGACTATTTGGCTGATACATTACCTGTCGGAATTTTATAAGTACAGTATATTATAGCGCAAATTTATCTGATCCATAATTCCAGATATTACTTGCAAATACATAACTCATAAATCATCAGTTGTTCTATAATGCTATTGAATCTAAAACTAAATTTGTTCAAATCTAATATATGTATACCTATATTCACTCGCAAAAAATCACTGTTGTAGCCCGTATTTTTTACAAGTGAGTATATAAAATTCGCGTTACATTTATGTATACATGTGTTTATATATTAATGCAATTAAAATTAGTTATTACTGAAACGTAATCAATTTTGTCAATAATAATTTGTTATATATTGCTACTTTTATATATTTACTTTTATTTACATACTATTGTGATTATTTTAATTTTTACACTTAATTTAGCAAAATAAAGTATTATTGCTGTATTCAAATTCACAAAATTTAGAAAATAATATTGTTATATATACAAGTTTGTGTTTGCAACTCCGCTATTATCTGATGCATTGTAGCGAATGTTTTTTTTTGGACGTGAAGATCTTCCGTATACGTTATGATTCTTCGTAAAGTCGACGAGATCGACGGACCAGTTGCGTCCATTATTGATGCCGAAGGTATCTATCGCTCCCGGGCTTGGTGGACCAACGTCGAAAAAGGGGGGAGAAGAAGGCAATAAAATCGCAAGGGCGAAGAGGACGGAGGTAAATAACGGTGGAGAAGGCGTGGTTGGCGCGATGCGGCGCCCTCAAAGCACGGTCGTCCCTCGAGGGTACATCCTTTAAGAGCCCGAGGTACGGCGACCGTCGAAACTGGGAGCCCCCTAAGATAAGATCCTCCTAGTTATCGAACGGACTCCCGTTCTCGATCAATGTACACCGAAACCCGTTCACGGATTTCGATGGGGCCGCGGGCGAGCCGGTCCACCTCCCGATTTCATCTCGCGCCCGAGACACTTCAGCCTTGAACTACCACAAGGACGCTTAATCGCGATCTCGACCAACGCGGATGTCCTTGATTGATTTTAAAAAGTTCCCCGCCGATTGAACTCGCCGCGCGAGATCACCGTCGGCGATTTCCTTCGCGGAGCGTACGGCGCCGACCGTCGCAACGCTCATTTGTCTTTCCGACGGCAAAAACATTAGCACCTGCTACCACTCATCGGTCTTCGCAATGATTTTAGTATTTTTGTGTAAATTGAATGTAATTGAATGCTCAAGGCGATAAATTGTTAAGTGTAACTTGTAATTATTATTAGCAGACACATTTTGTCTAAAAATCGTGCAAGAATATAAAATATTGACCACCGCGTGATGTGTTTACCGATTGGATACAAATGCATGGATACAAATGATTAAGGCCGAAAAACGATTGGATTATTTTGTCTAGAAATTAATGACAAAGGTCGCGCGACATCCACTCGTGTCCTGTTTCCTCGAAAACGAGACAGAATACGTCCGCGCCAGAAGAAATGGTCGAAACACGCCTAAAGCCCCGGGGCTCCAAATGGGCACCTTCGACCCGAGCCAGCCGCGGAGGATCACTTTAACGATGATACGATGAACCCGCGGTCACGGAAACAAAGACTGAGACGTAAGAATGAAGGAATATACGTCGTTTAAGGTGGTAATTACAGCCTCTTTTTATATCTCTCCTCTCGCTGCCGCGCGGCAGATGCGGGCTAATGATAGCCCGAATGTGCCGATGTGTCTCAACAGCGACGGGGGACGCGACCGGGTTCCTCGGATTCTGGCGCCGTCGATCAGGGCATTACCGGGCGGCTACCAATCGGGATCGTCGGGATATCGCGTGTGATCCCGTGATGACGGAAACTTCTATATGAGGAACCGAAGCTGCCGACGAGTGTGAAGGATTGAAATCCCCCCTCTCCAAATTGGCGGCTTCGGATCTGATGATTTTTCTGTTGAACCTTCCGCGTACTTTGCGACGCGTGGACGCGTGCGCGATAATAAGCGGCCATCGTTAATTCGCGACTATTATTAGATGGAAGTAAGTACAAAGTAGTTTCCGAACATCCTCTGCAACGGATTTCGAAATTAAAATGTTTTTCTCGCATGTGCACTTCACTCCGGCCTTCATGCTGCTTCCAGAGTGTTTAGACAGTTTTGGAATATGTTAGAATACTTAATGGCGAAGGTGGCTGCTGAGGTGTTAATTTTATTTCTCTCAACGCTGTTCTCTCGCTGTATTTATACATTTATTACAATATATATGAATTATGAATCGACTAACCTACTTCATTTAACGATTTGAGTCGAGCGCGAGGAAGTATATATCCTTTCCGTTTACAATTCTACGAACGCAGCATATAGAATTGCTAAACATCGGTAGGATATAATAATTATAAATGATAACGACGTATTAAAATTCCCTATTGTTCGTGATAAGAGGTACGATCTCGCGCGTAACAACTCTATCGTTCTCGATCTGGGTAGCATTCTGGAAAGAAAGTGTGCGGTGTCTCGGAACATGCGCTTCACGCGAGCCGCAGAATTCCGAGAAACGACGTGTTTTTTAGGTGAAAAACTTTGGAATTCTACTAGATTCGTTCCTATGTCTCTATTACACGGAAGGCCCTATCTATATGCAGATTCCACGCATGGTTTTGTCGCCCTCGGTGAAATTAAACTTGCCGCACTTTTTTTGCACGCGATCCCCATCCGTATAGCAGGAGTATGCGTCCACACGAAGAAACGATGTTAGGCCTGGTCCTGAGCCCGCCCTGCGCCTCTAGCAGCCTCTAATTACCAAAAATTTTACGAGCCGCGCTACGGGTTCTGTCATTTGTTTGTTCAAGCACGCCGGAAGTCCGAGCTAATTGATTATCTGCTAATTTGTAACGTTGTCTGCTTAGAAAATACCGATCCATAGAAATCGGTCCTGGTGCCACATCTTCCCTCGCTTTTAATATCAATCAAATAATTGAAATAATTCTTAATTATTGAACGTAACAATAACCTGGAACATCTTCTCTCGCTTCTAATATTAATTCGTATATGAATCAAATAATTCTTAATTATTGGACGTAACAATAATCTGGTACATCATCGATCTGTATTATCGTTTATTTCGTATATCTATTTAAATCTATTTTATATATCTAGTTGAATGTCTTTTTGCTTTCAATCTTTTCAGATTGAAGAATAGGAACTGTAACTAATACAATCACAGTACGAATTTAATTAAATTAGTTTTATCTAATCCTTTAATTGGGAATTATGGATTATATTTTGATCACAACGCAAATGTAAATAGCGTAAATCGTTTTATCAATTGAGGAAATTTATATACGAAATGAACTTCTGTACGTCGCGATTCGGACAATGTATGTACGCGTGTTTTCAGATGCCCGACACGCGATCAATGATTGTGGCTATAGGTATAGGCCAGGTGAATATACAGCTGTTCCGTCCATGAATTTCTAATGCCTCAAAAATCGCGGCTTACTCGTATGAATAATAAACAGCCATGCGAAGTGTTCGTGTACATCAAAAGAATCGATTGGCTTTTTTCGAACTTTGATAACTAAATGAACGATAAATTTTAATAAATTTAAAGGTAATCATTTGGGTATAACTGATTTATTATAATAGTATATTTAATAGTAAATAGAAAGTGATTCTATTGTGCATATCCTAAAACATGATTATTTACAACAATGAATTTATTCAATTTGCGACAAGTTTCCCGTTAGTTTATGTACCTATAGACATAAGGCCTTTTACTAGGTGAGAAACTAAATGAATGCGTCGACTTTCATTCACATGAAAGTAGAAGCTGGTGATGATGTTTACCCTTGTCTCATTAGCAGATTGGATAATTGTATCAAACTCGATCTGATAGGAACGACGTAATTTAAGGTCGTTGACTGCACATTTCTACGGGGCGTGTTATTTACAGTTCTACGATGATGAGATTTGTCATTATGCTATTTTTACTTCTCCGTGGTGATTTTAACCGTGAGAAGGGGGAAAAATGTTGTTTAAATCCGGATATAAAATTGCACCTTTGGGAGGCGTGATTGAATAACGTTAACGATTAAATAATCATTACTCTTGAAGTATTAATTATTTGGCGCTAGACACTTAAATGCATTAAGTGCCGTTGAATATGTATTAATGTTAATGTTCTTTTTTCGCGGATATTAGATCAGGGCAATTTTCTTAATTATTGACCAGTATTATAGAAATTGTTGAACTTTCCTATTTTGCTCCTTTTCTTTTTGCTTAAAGAAGAAAGTGACTTTGTGTAGCAACTCGAAAATGCAATAGAATTTTAAGAAAACAATTTTAAAATTATGTATTTAAAAAATCAATAACTAGGGAATAAAGCTGATTATTATATTGAAAAAACTGATATAGCTGGGAAAGTGCAAAAAAGATGATTTCATATCGTTTCCCAAGTATCGAAGGATACTTTGGGCAAAGCAAACGGGTAGTATACTCTTAAAATATTTTAAGTTTGATTTGCTACAAATATTATAAATTCTTTGAAATTACTCGGAGAGCAAAATGGGACCCACCGGGGAGCTGCTCGCGTTGTGAAACTCACTGAAATTGCTCGGCACAATACGAACCGTTAATTATTAGTCACAAACCTTTCCGCCAGTGAAACTTTTTTCGTAGCTTTTTTTGGAAACGCATTCCGTAAACCTGCCTTCGAAAATGTATTTCAAAGAAACACTGATACTCGTATTTCTTCTTGAAATCATCCTTCTACTCATTTTTCTCTATCGCTTCGCGTACTTTTCTCAATATACGATTGTTAAACGGACCTGTATATGATGACGTATCACAAATAAGTCATTTACATTAATGGATATCTCTAGATGAGTAAAAAATTTGGCATCATCTTGCTTGCATAATCATTCGAGTTACGATGTTATTCTTTCTCGTCGTAACATTTTTTTGTTACAATTTGATTATGTTATTAAAGATTATTGACAGATATTTATATAGTGATTAAGAAATTATGCATTCATGCAACTTTACTGAAAGTTGATTTGAACTGAGCGACAAAACGATATCGTTATTACATATCCATACGATTATTACGTCTTATACAGGCTATCTATGCAAATTATCGGTGATACAACATGTTATTACTATTTTACTATACATATATAATTTCCTCATTATTGGTTACCTAATAGTTTGCTACTTTCACCGTACCGTATACGGCGCTCTATCGGACACTTCGGCTTAAATAAAATGTAACGCTGCTCTTGTTGTCAAAGGCGCAAACAGTGTCATTAAAAGTATGTAATGTCGCTGCCCGATGCGTTCAATGAGAGTAGTTTTTCAAGAACGCTGTCTTGAAATCGGCCGGCTTTCGGGGTCAGAAGCGGCCGCGGCCGCATTTCGCCGCGGATCGCAGGAACTTGGCGCTCCGCGTTGACCCACTCTACGCGGGTCCGGACTGTAATAACACGGCAGCACGAAACAAACCGACGAATTAGTACTATCGGGTTCTGCGAAAGCGGTCGACAGACGGACGTTACCAGAACGAACGAACGAACGAACGTAGGAACAAACGGACAGACGAACAGACAGCTAGCGCGAGGGCCAAAGCGAGCTCCGTGTGGAGAGCGAGCGAAGAGAGAAAGAGAGACCGTGGGGAGCGCGAGACCTGGAAAGGGCCTGGTCTCGTGCAATTACGGGGCCCCGGCAACCCCGGCATTATCCCCAATTATCCGCGTGCGTTTTGAGGCTAGGTTTTCGGGTCCCCTCGGGGGCCAGAATCCGCGCGCGAGAGCCACCGCGAGGCATCGCGACCCAAACGTCCGTACAGGCCTCGGAGATACGGAGCACGGAAGGAAGGGGAGAAGATGCAGAGGGAGACTGGAGCACCGGCGATCCATTATGTGGCGTCTGCCGTCAGACACGGATCGATTTCACCGTTTTTGGCGCGCTGTCTGGTCTGCACATCTTTTCCTATGACCGCAAAAGCCACACGATCGGAACGGTCGCATGCTTTGCGGCGACCGTCGCGGATAGTGTCAAGACTCGACGATTGTATGATTTCAAAGTTATTTCTGAATTAAGAGTCTGAGAGAAAGTTCAAGTTTTCTTACACAGAAAATGTTTCAGAAATATTTAAGTAATATTTTTAAAAACAGTTCGTATCGAGTATCAAATTTTTTTATATCTATAAACTCTTTTTAAACAAATTCATCTTGAACGTCGGTTTAGCCTCTAATAAATTACTACTAATAATAATAATGAAAATGATGTACATCTCCATTTTTGTTTTCATATTTTGTATTCCCGAGGAGATCTTTTCCATCTGAAGAGAAAGAGCAAAGCTCTGTAAAACTGAGTTTGACTAATATTCCGCCAGAGAACGGAGAAAATGGCCAGGAAAATATTCCGTTCGATCATGGTACTAAATCGAAATAGTAACGATCTATTACGTGGCGTCTGGCATCGGCCCCGAATCGATACCGACGATTCGAACCTGCGGACCTCTTAACCGCAAGGCATGCGACCGATTGGCCGCGAAGAGCTGATGCAGAGCTATTCCGACGACCGCACGTCGAATGCCTCCGGTGTAATCGTGAGCGGAAGGACGAGTGGAGGAAGGTCGAATAGACGATTATGGCTGCTGGGTGAAAACCGTTACAGATCTCTGCCGAGAGTTGGCTTTGATGCGGTTAATGTAGCATGTCGATTATGAGATCTTTTTCGGATTCGGTGCGTTGTGAACGTAACGTGGAAAGATAAATGGGACGACGATGCTCGAAATGGTGATAATGGACGAAGATAAGCAGGAGTTCGCCGCCGATTGAAATTTATCGCAATATCCTAACGGGGAACGCTATAAAGCGCGATCAAATATGTCTCGGAGACGACTTCGAAGGTAACAGGAATAACAAAGAAGAGACACGTAAACGGTGACGAACACCGGAGGTGGAAGCGGATGGCTGTAAATGCATTTTTGTGGTCGTGCACTCGGTTTTTTTTTAGAGCTTAGATGCGGCGCTTGCATCGGGAAAACTTCGCCGTAGCATGAAGTCTCGCCTCGACGATGCCGAAGGATGAGATATAGAGGAGATAGAGTTGAAAGAAAGCATTCCGCGTAAACCGTTATGATGGCATGGCGTTAATAGAAGATTGTTGATCGCGCATATTTTTCGTACCGTTAACTTCTCACGAATATGTAACGTATATTCATAATTATTATGCCTATAAATATGTGAAGTAACCGGAAGCTGATCAAGGCTGGAAAACGTATGTTATCTGAATGTGATATCTAAAATAATTATATAGTGGCGATAATCAACTTGAACTAGTTACTAACTTGATGAATAATTATTTATTGATACACGCCATCTGATTTGAATATTACAATTGAAAAAAACAAACTTTTTTAACTTGCTATCTAGTGAGAAGAAACGCGATTTTCTCACAATTTCTTAATGTAATGCAGTTTGAGTAAACGGTTCGAGCTTCTGATAGAAATTTTCGTAACTATTTCTCATACATAAATCATAATTAAAAGGCGGTCTAGGAATCTCCCACTTACGCATAATTAAGTATGACCGGTGTGCGCGGGATATATACCTGGTATTAGCCGACTCGTCTGAGCGAAAACGAAACCGAATAACACATTCGTAAGTGCGGCGGCTAGCCGGTCAACTAACCACCGTATAGCTTACCGTGTTCCGACAGAAACTTCCTAGGCCCCTGAGGAGGGTGTAACCTCGCCCGGGTTTCGTACGGGTATCTTTCGTAAGCTTTCGTTGATCGGCGGAGATGATCTAAGCCGCTCAATCATGGAAGGGCAGGGCCGGGTGGGCCATGAAAATAGCGCACGTCAGAGGACTCTGGGGCGAGTTCCACGGAACGGTTGGCGTGCCACCAAGAGATTTACAGTCTCCGCACCGGAAAAGGTACCCGAGAGGGCGGCCGGTGGAAGAATGGTTTCCGGTGGCGGTAGCTCATAGCCCAGGCGCTTATACACATCCACAACCGACCGATATATATATATATACGCATGCCAACAACGTCTGCAGAACTGATGCCGAACCGCTTGGTAGACACGCTCGGATACGTGCTCGCATGCTAGAAGGATTTGTATCTAAAACAGAGATTCCTCGCCGTATATATGCCTGCATATATCAGAACGCATCGCGTACGGCGAGAGACTCTCTTCGAGGGAAACGTGCATCGACGTATTTTTTTGTCCGAAGAGAGACCTCTCCAAGCGTTTCCATCCGTCGGAAGTCGCCGGTTTCATACTTAACACCACGCGATTCCTCCTGTGTACGCTCTTCCGACGGCTTGGTGCCGCGCGTTACTCCATGCCGCTTGGGAAGTGTTCGTGAGAAGATACAATGGGGGATTGTTTGATTTGGAATTGTTAGAGTCGTGTGCTGCGAGGCAAGCGTATAAAGCCGTAATTTTAAGTGAACTATGCATCACCGTGAATTACGGTCGAATTGGGCGAATACCACTTTACCAAGCTTGTAATTCTCGTTGCAAATTCCGCATGTCTCAAATCGTTTCTGAAATAACATTTTTCCGAGAAGAGCGAGACTCACTCGCGCTTTGTTCGTATACCTTCAGAACTGTATTTTCCACTTCCCCTTTGTCGCAACGGCCCTTCGACGCGGACTTACGGGGAGCACTAACCGAACCCCGAGCGACTAAGATCATAATGCGCAACGGCGGCGTGAGCACTGTTACTCATTTCGCGAAGCGTACGGTCTGTTTACGCCGGCGATTACACGCGAGGCTAGGAGTTAAAGTGTTAAAGGGATTCCAGCTTTTGTTCGTTCCGCGTTCGGGCGTGAACCACGTGTCGGTTATGGTCGAGCCTGCTATTTCCCCGCGGACGATCCCTTCAATCAGGAATTACGTACAGCACGCATGCGGTGCGCCTCGCCGCTGCCGCCGCCGCCGCTGCCGCATGTGCACGGCCGCATGTGTGCGGCTTACAACTCCGCGGCTTACACCTTTCGAGCACAATTTTCATAATGATATGCGAGAGCAAGAGAGGTCGAGTCGCGCGCGGCCTGCTGCATGGCTCCACCTGACATGATATACCAGAGCGGCGGACCGCGCGCGGCAGATGACCATCGGTCCCCGGCATAATACGCCTCCGAAACCAATATTCTTTGGGGATAATGAGCGTCCCGGTAGGCGGACCGCCGCACAACATTGACATTGTGCACTGTCCTTGTCGCCGTTACCAAAAAGTTGAACGACGTGATGGAAAGAAGAGAGAGAGAGAGAGCCTCGACATAGAAAGGTGCAACGAACTCCGCCGGCCGGTCACAAATTGCTACCTTCTTCAGCACACCCTCCTTACTGCGGCTCTAGTTCCGTCGTGGAAAATCACTTTGAGGGAGTTTCCGACGGAATTGGATTTAAGGAGAGACAACTATGATTGGACGAAAGTACGGCGAGTGATGCACTCGCGTGGTTAAAAAAAAAACGATTTACATAGAAGTTTAAGATATTGAACCTCTATTCGCGTGTGTTTAACACGTGGTGATCTACTTCTTGAACTTTGCAGAGAACATAAATCTTTTTGCGTCTATATTAACTTTAGGTGCTGCATCCTATTTAAACTTAATTATATTAACACTGTTAAAGATAAATTTGTGATTTCTATAAAGCAATGAAAATGAGAGGAATATTGAATTTAATGCGATACTATTCTCAATTATAATAAGCAAAATATTCCACGATGAAAACAATCACGTAAGTGAAGTATAATAACGTTGACGTGTATAATAATTTTTAATAAATAATTTTCGATATTATGTTGCGTAAAATGAGTATCTTGGCATATCCGTTATCAAATTGAAAAGGAAGATGCCCCGTGTCAGCTCGTAATAAGATAGCGCGTTTTACGCGTTGCGGACGAAATATCAGAGTATATATCGACTTTTCTCCGTCCGCCGCGAAACTAGCGGCCTTGATCGCACCACGTAGGAAGTTCATGACCGTGATCCAGGAAGATTGCATCCGAGTCCGCGGGCGGACTCGGCCGGAATACAGCGAGATTCTCACGCGAGTTTCCGCGTGCAGGCGTACCGCGCGCGTTCCTCGCATCACGAGCTCTCGGGCTCATCGTTTTCTTGCCGCGCGTGCAGCTTTCGAAATATCGTGGCGCTCCGCTCTACGGTTCGGTGCCTATCAATCACTTGACGCATGGTCCGACAATAAGACTCCTCGAAAGAGAGAGCTATTATCCTGCCAGACTCTGGTGATGCACGACCTCCGGGCCTCGATGCTGGACCTCAAGTCCTCGCCAGACGACTGTGAGCTGCACGAAAATTTCACAACGTTTTGCGAAATGGCAAGTGCGAAACTTTGATGCGATCGCAATATAATAGAATTTCACGTGTTACGTTTGGACATAAATTTTGGTGCCAGGTACACTAATACAATTTTATTGTATATTTAATTTTTAAAGCATTTTTTAATATAAAAATTAGATTTTTAAAGAATTAATTAATTTGAAAAATTTTAAAAAGTTTGTAATTTTTTCAAGAATCTGTAGAAGATGTCTTCTGTTACGTAAATATATATATACATGGTAGAGAAATATATGTATATTTATTTAATTATTCTATATTTTTATAAAAATGTTTCTGAGTTGTTTAATTACAAAATCGATGTTACGTAGTACATCGTGGAAGACTCCTTAAAATGAATGGAGTAATATTAGTAAGAAGTACACGTTGGAGCCAGGGGAAGAGAATTATGATGGGCTCTCAGGAAGCCTTACGTTCGTATTAAATCTCAGGCAAGTACGACGGCATAATGAAAAATCCGACAGTAGACATAAGTCAGGGCCGTCGCGAGGAAGAGCGATCGGGCTTGTTCTCCTCGTGAATATTCATCGATCTCCGCCGCGTCGTACAATGGCAGGGCTGAGAGCGGCGAGGAGAGAACGAGATTCCGCACTATTAGTGCGGAAAGAACGTCCGCAACGATAAGATATTCTCCGTTAGTATAACATGTCCCGATCCTCTCATGAAACATGTTAGAGAGTCTTCGATTAACCCTTCGTATATGCATTATTTCTTCACAAAAATGTCTTCGTTTATCATTATTATTTATTATTATTTAAATTTTGCCTATCGACTTCTGCGTATGTGTTAAAATTATGCTAACTGTAAACTTTAAAATATGCAAAATAATTAATCATCTATTGCATACAATTCACATTGTGGTTTTTGCTCTGTTAACTTTATACAACGTAAATATATATTATTAAATACGGTATATATTTTATTATTTTATTTTTAATATATGCTTAAATGTTAAAGAAAACCAACTATTTTAATCTGAATGTGTCAATATTTAAAAAAAATCGTACAAATATATTTTTTGTGGAGTAGAATTAAGTTCTTCGGAAATTTCTCAAGTTCTATACTTGAAGCAATAGCGGGATTCAAGGCGATTCTTGAAGAATCGCGTGACAAGTTAGCATCCGCGTATCCTCGAGGGAGGAAAACTCGCCATACTCGTATGTTGGTGAACACGTAACCGAAGGCGCATACAAGACGATCTATCGTTGCGTACGGGAACGCATGCTACGTACTCGCCGACGGCGCGAATCGTCACGAATGCAAGTACAACGAAGACTAGAAACCAACCACGGGGAATTTTACGAATCACGCGACACACGTCGTTCCCGAGGTTAACTTCCTCCCATGCCCACGTTTCATTAATCATTTCATTAATCCCATCAAAAATTCGTAGAAACTTGCCGCATCGCGGCGGAAATTGCCTACCAATTATTCATTATCATGATGGTATTTTATTGCGTTCTTTGAAGGAGTATGGCATGTACTAAGCGCGGCTTCTCTGCACGATTAAATACACAAGCGTGCATCTTCAATTTCTAATAGAATTTTTATTGAATATAAATTCTACTTTAACAATTTTGCTCTAAAAATATCGAATTATCGATATTTTACTACGTTAATTAAAGAATAGAAGTGTCAAATCAAATATGCATCGTACGTATATTTGGAAAACAATGAGCCTCGTCGAGGAGGAGTGACTAAAAGGCTTTACATCGAGCGGTTTTATTGCGCGTTTCTCGTTCACTCTTAGATTTACTCGCGGGGGTATAGTTTTCTTCGAAATGACATGCAAATGCAATAGGCATTCAAGGCGAGTCTGGTTTTTCAGGGCGTTACCCTCAGAAATTCTGGTCGGTTGGTTGGTCGATGCAGAACGTCGAGGGCGGTGCATCTGTCGGCGGAAGATTTATATCCCGAGGCCGAGGTTGCTTCTACCCATTCCCGACTCGCGGCCGTGCTGGGCACGCCGGCAAAAAGCGTAGTTTCGTTTCGAAATTCGCGAATTGACATCACCTTTGAAAAAGTCGTTTCTTACACGGATTAAAGTGTCCCAACTTGATTTACTCGCGTATCGTTGTATATAATTATCTAAGATCAGCACTAGTTAAATTATGGAATAAAGTTGGAAATATGAATCGAATGAAATCATGTTTGCTCGTATATGCAGAACGTATGCGCAAGAATGTTCTCAGCGATTTAACGGAAATCTATATAAGTACATCTATTAGCGAATTGGAGCACGGTCTTCGTTCATTAGCGATCCCAGGAAAGTAATCAACTAGCACTTAATTAATTATATATTTACTGCTATCGTTTTGCGGCACGCGACACATAGCGCTTATATTTTAATACTTTGTGGATTGATCATGATAAAGATTTAAATACAGATACGGTACTGTAGAATTAAATACCGTCGATATTAATACGTAATTCTTATACTAAACGGTACACATAAAATAATAAATGCGAATACATGTGTACATCAATTGTGTAAAATAAATTATTAATCTATTCTTCTTACTTAAAAACAAGCGTTTTGTACATCGTATAACTTGACCTCAGATAAGACAAGATGTATAAATTTAACGTACCAAAAAAATGTGCAATTAAAGAATACCTTACGCGCGTGCAATATTCACAGGAAATAATAATTATGATTCGAGAAGGAGTTGAAATCCAATGAACCCGCTGATCCTTTCTGCGGTATACGAACACGAACCGTGGCATTAACATTACCACGGCGCGTTTCAAAATGGAGGATTCCGGCACGGCGAGAAAACGATGCGATGTGCGCGGCGCGATTATAACTCGGCCGCGAGGGCCGTCGGGTCTATCAAAACCCGCTCGGCCATACATCAATGCCATCTATACGTATAATTTCGATGTCGACTGGCTCGTGGTTTTATTTTGCCACGCGTAAAAGCGAAGGCGTACGCGCTGCAATGCGAGATTTGATGTTAGGCAGACGTGGAGCGCTGCACTTTGTTCCATTCTTTTATATACATCGATCCTGCAGTCGGCTCTCGAGGAGTCCGGCACGCGGCGGTAGAGGTGATGGAATAGGCATACCGAAGGAAGCCATTTTGTAACTCGCGTTATTATTATTGTCCAATACATCAACTTGTAACATGCGAAATATGTAGAGAAAGAAAACTGATGATCACATTGATTATCTGTCTAAATTATCTAAGCTCTAACTTCTATGTGAGAAGCACGATTGTGTATTTACATTACATTTCATAATAGGTATACACACATAGTATAATTCATATACAGACATCGCGACATTTTATTTGTAAGTCCAATGACCGTCGTTATATTATACAATTTAACTAACTAGAGGCCGATTAACTAAACATGAAAAATACATAGCGCACGATCGAGGAAGATACAGAACATTATTGACAGTTAAATGATACGGTATTACCCAAAAGTAATAAATGTCACATTGTGGTTTAATGGCCCTGTAATTTTGATCATTTAACTGTCGCCGTGCTATACGAGTTATAAAGATACAAGCAGCACAGTGTCAATTGGCGTTTCTTTTTGCTGTGCTTTTTTTTAATTGAAGCACGCCATAATATTGTTCATTAATCTCTCGACACTTTTCCTTTGATAACATCAAAATGTATATATCCAATACTTTGAAGAAACTTCGTCGTAACTTCTTTATGCGAGTCTCTTACTGATTTTTAGGCAAGCTTCCATCAATTCTTTTATGCTGCCATTGTGGCCACGTTCGTAGAATACGCGTTACGTTTTAACAATATTCTTTCCCGCCATTTTGTAAGGTCTCGAAGGACCAGGGCGAGGGCGAGGATGCCCATACACCACGCGTTCTCCTTGCGCCGAGATCGGTAATAACCCAATAAATCAGGGTACCCCAGCCGGTGCAATTACGTTCCGTGGCTGCGAGCCCGGCTCGCAGAACCCAACCCCTCTCGTAAATATTGCCCTCTGCGCACCGACGTAGCATCCTCACAAGGTCCACCGCCGTTTCTTCCTCTCTCGGTTTCCACCTCTTTTTTTTTACGCGGCGGTCTCACGACCCCGGCCACAACGCAAGGGATCGTTCCTCTCGTGTGCATCACGCCGGGGTTGTCGACGATACTCGTGCCTCATCCCCCTCGCGAGCATTTCGCTCGTATTCTTTTATTACCGCCCGCCGTTCTGTTCCCGCGGACACACCATAGCGCAACCATGGGAACCGTCGTGGCGTGGAGTGTTCGAATTCTTTTTGGGGGGTTTAATTGCCACTGTGCGATCTGTTAATTCGCGAGTGTCAGCTTGAGAAAGCGAGCCGAAAAGCGAGAGGGAGGATTTATCTCTCCGCCGTCGACAGCATCGACGTGAAGATTCTAGACGGGAGTGCGTGTTCGCGAAAATATGGGGGTCGAAACGCGATGGACAAGAATGCGTCTGGGACCTCATGAGAGAGCCGTAGAAAAGCAAAATAGCGAGAGAAGTGTGATGACTTTACTGCAAAATATATGTGTGTTAAGTAAAAGGGAATACATTTAAGATTGACGCTTCCCTATGATGTCTCATTTTGTTCAAGATCAAACTGCTCGAATATCGCGCAATGGGATAAATGATTAATAATGCATCAATAATACAATAATAATATATTTATAATATGTTCTTAATCCATTTTTTGCTTCTTTCTGACAACGGCTTTGTCAGATGTGGCGCTGATGAACATTTGCACGATTATTTTTCAGGATGACGAGGAACTATGGGAAGGGGGCCTACTCATGGCGTTTTCCGAAAATTGTCGCCAGCATGCGATGCCGTGCACGCTCCACACATGGCATACGACAGGTATACCATCACGGGAACACAATTCTATCAATTTCGTCATTCTCGAAAGGGGCAGGAGATGCGCGAGTTCGTTACTTTTGACAGCTGGCCTGCCAAAAACCATTACGCCAATAATACATCATCGTCGCGCAACGATCCGTTTTGTTCGAGTATCCATGGCGAAGTATTAAGTAGGCAAGCGATAAAAACGACACGAGGCAAATTACATCGTTTGGTGGCACTGAAATTTTGCACGAAAAAGATGAACAGTCGGGCTAAGTGTCGCGAATGATGCATCCGAAACGGTCTGCGTTACCCGACAATTATTGAGAGAAACGAGCACCGTATGACACGCGATACGAATGACACGACGGTTCCAGCTTGTAGTACATGGTGCGGATCGACATCGACTACCGTGAAACTTGCATAGCCCTTTAGCCTTACGCACGAATTAGCCGCTTTGTTTCACTACGATGGCTTTACTAGACTTGTAGGCTGTACAAGACGATAGAGCGTTATGCATCGTATGCGTTTGTTTGATAATGTCATGACTTTTGCAATCCTGCAGTAATCCTTCTTAGCCAATATCACAAATGGCACGCAATAAGAACGCCGGATGATTGACGAAATGAAAGTGACATTATCGTTTTGATGACAATCGCTTTGTTCTTAAGAATGTCTTCATGATATTTTCTTTACTTTATGAATTTATTATACTAATCTCTGAGATTTTGATATTTATTTACTGATTCAGATCAAAGTTTCTAATCATTATGCCTTCTATTTATTTTGTGTATATCTTGCTGCTGTCATTTGCGACCGCAATTAATCCCCTTTGTTACTGAATAGGTGCAAGTTATATTTTTTTTACCGTTCCGAACGGCCATTGAGAAAGTCGAATAGCAATGGTGCCTTTCTAGAGCGCTTTAGTTCGCCATCGGCATTTTGGAGTTAGGCGATAAATCTCGAGGCGAGTGGGCTTTAGAAGACCTCTCGCTGTGTTAGAAAAAGAAAGTAAAATGCGAAAACGAGGGAATGCGCGCTGCCAATAGATTTACGAGGCCATCCGTCTTCGTAGTACGCACTTGATGCTCACTCTCGCGATAAAAGCGCAGCTCATCTACGCGTGTATGTATGTACATGTGCGTTTGTGCGCACGGCACGTATACACACGTACGTATACGATTCTAGAGGAACGGTTCGTTATTATAACCCACGAGGAGTAATTGTTTCCAAGGAACCGACATGGAGAAGACCTTGCCTGAGAACTCAAAGGTATTAGCAGCCTTTCTACAGGACGTTTCAGCAATAATGCCAGTAGTCACGATCACTTTGCTTAATTCTAATTGTAGTAGTAAATGTAAAGAATTAGGATTTGCGTTGATATTACGATACGAAGTGTCAGTATCATAAGGAGGGTTTGCTGTGGCATCAAGTATAATTATAAAAAGTATAAAATTTATACTTTATTTATACTGGTATGCATTTATAGAAATAAAACTGAAAATTAATGATAAAATTTAGTTACCTCTATACTTTTTTTAAGCTTCAACTCGATTAAGCTCTAAAATTTTGAAAGAAATGCAATAAGAAAGTTGCGCGGACTAAAATGATTGATAAATTGACTACTTAAACTCATTCATCTTTTAGCGCTCGTTTAACTTGTTTAACTTATCAAAGTGTACAGCAAAGTATGTTAACACGAGCAGCAATTTAAATTCGACGAAGTTGTATAGCTGCGATAGCGTAGTTCCAGATAGACGTGATGGCGAGCACTCTGTATTAACATAACAGAGTGGCACGTGAGCCTTAGCGGGGGTTTTGTTGAATTTAAATTTGGAAAGTTGCAAATATGTGACGGCCCTCTGACGGCACTGATATTTCGGTGGGGCCTTGCTTGAAAATGTCGTGATATTAGTTGGCTTCCGCGGGAAGCCCGAATGATAGTGCCGCTAGTCACGACTACCTCGTGGTCGATTGTAATCTAGCGAGCGCGAAGGAAGCCCACGGTTGTATTTTTATCAGTGATCATGCAAAGTTGCCTTTTTTTTTTACAATTGTGCAGCATTGGAAACCTTGCGGCGGCTTATCGATATCGCGACTTCATTCGAACTCCATGTAAGGTAATAACGCCGAAAACAATCGGATGAAATAGGCGATCTGTGAATCGCGATTAAATTAGGAGCACGCCACGCGAACGACGATGTTGACATGGCCGATCGAATTTGTTATCCGTTGAGAATGATAGAGTAAATTACGAAACTCGAGATATAAATCAGTCGCGATTAATTTTATTTACTTTCAGATTTGTCCCGCGCAATGAAGATTAAATGGATCTGTACAAGTCTTGTTAAGACACAGCCGGAAGATTATCCTTGGAAGAGCTTTTTCCGATGGTGTCGGCTGCATAATTAATCGAATAAGATATGCAAATTTGTTCGTAATAATAAACGTCCGACTATTAATTAGTTCCAGATTTATTGCGCAGTTTCCGTCGTAAAAAGATGAAGAAAAATGCAACTATTAATTGCATAACGTTTTATGAATTTGATAAGCATATTATTACGCATTCCCTGAGAGTATGCTATCAACGCGAAGTTTAATGATTTTAATAGACACCAGAAATATTAGTAAAATAATGTTTGTAAAAATAGCTGCGCCCTGCGAGAAAATTTATCCAACGTAATCCAAAACGTAACATGGAAGTGAGTCACGAATCTTTGTAGCATTACTTTATGTTATTTATTATTTTCTCAGACATTTCTAGAAACTGTTATTTTTCTTTTGGCGCAAATTGTATCCCTGCAGATGCAATCTTTTAACGTCTCACGACGTGAGATAAGCGCAAATCCATGACCGCTTATTTACGGGTGAAATTTTTGCGCATTTCGCAATGTTCTCGCGTGTTACGAGAAAATAGCGGAGATACGTGCGTCAGCGGGTGGGGAGGGGGAGGAAAAAAAATGATTTTTTTAGAACGCGAACCCGGAATGGCGCCGGCGGTCCGGTTTAATCTCGACACGCCCATTACACACCGCGTACATATTACATCACGATCGCACTCGATAGCAAGCGTATCTATACGAGCCCTATCCCCCCCGGTGTCTACCTACGATACGTGTAAGCCGCAATTAAAATTCAAGAAAAATTCTCGGAAACCTGTTTCGAGACCGAGCAAAATATTTCGCTGCGGGGTGGTCACGCAGGAACGCCAGTCACGGATGATCTCGTTTAATTGCTCTTAGCCCTTAAATGTTCTCTCTTGAAATTTTTGTCGTCTGTCATGTCCAATGTTCCCCACTGTCTCTCACCGTCGATCAATTATTCCGCGCAAGATTTGAATATTTTTCGACACCCTGTTAGGAGTAATCTTGTCAAAACAACTTTAATTTGCAATATATACCTGACTTTGTCTTTCTCATCGATACAGTCTAGTCAAACAAAAGTTTTATGGTTATAATATAGGAAGGAATTTAATAAATGTTACATATGTTGTACATAATGCATTTTTATAATTTTATAATAATCATTAATAAAGATACATAAAAATAAGATTATTATTCTTGTTTGTTTATGATAGGTCACTTAATAATTCATTTATTAAGATTAATATATATCGTGACTCGATAATAAAGTGACAAATGTAATGAATATTCAGTGAGTATATGTGTAAACCTGCATGTGTAAACCAGTCACGTGTAATTCGCGTAAAGTTAGAAGTATTCCTAGCGTACCGTGTGTTGCGGTTGCAATTTTCACTCGGTGCTAATCATACGATCAGTAATCGATAAGGTCGTCACACCACGCCAGCCAACGTTCCCAGGAAACAATATCACTTATCCTACCATTTTTACACCTCGCTGATAATTTTTTGCCTACTGTATCGGAACGTTTCTACGTCCGCGAGCAAGCCTATCGATTACGCGCGACGTCGGCGAGAGAGAGGAAATTTCTTCGTGGAAGTCATTTTCTAGCGTGAGTATCTTGATACTCGGAAAATATTGCGCAAGTAAAAAAAAAAATGGGCAGCGTGGTGGTACTATACGCCCGCGCGTGTGGGACTACCGCGGTATTGTTGCGATTTCGTGAAATGGCGTGCATGCGGCACGAGAGCGTGATCACGAGAGCCGCGGTCTCGGGGAACCACCATTTTGAAAGATGCTGCATCCTGCAGACCGTGCAGCCCACGCAAACCCACGAAGCCGCCGAAGAAAACTCACACCACCGCAACCACCCACGTCCCGATCCCATTGGTCGAGGCGTCCTCATCCATGGGATACCACACCACCCACGGGCCCAAGACCATTGTCAGATTTGTGCAGGACGTCCGTGAATCTTCAGATGATAGAATGTTACCTCGTTTGCTTAAAAAAAGATTGCATTATTTATTGACACTATATATTATTAATAATAATCTAAAAATCAAAGAATTTGAATCGAATCCTTGTTATACAATTAACGATTTAATTCAAAAACTGCCGATTAATAAGTATCGCTTTGTATTTCAAAATATGTGCGTTTTGTTTTTGATCGAACGTGTATATTATATTATATTTTGATCACGTGAATTGCAAAATTTGAACAGAGAGAAGAGACATAGCCATTGAATGATTTTTTTCGTTAGCTTTGAAAATTTATCTTCTTTGCTTTTATTTTGCTGTCTTAAATACTAGAAGCAAGTACAAAGGCCGTTGTAAACTGTACTGCGGTAAATAGAGTTGTCTAAATTTCACTCAACAAGCTAAGCTAAGCCGCCACTTGGGTCGCAAGTGCGTCGAAAGCCAAGCCGAGAACGGTATATCGAATTGAAGACAAAACACGTTTCGCCGGATGGATAGGAAGGTGAACCCCGGCGAGCCTCAACACGAGAGTTCGCGGCTTCCCCTTCGCTGTTCGGATTACGGTGGGTTAGGCTAGGGCTAGATTATCTCAGTGACGGTAAGTATAGGTTGGATCGGCAGTTCTAGCCATCCCGCGGCCATACCAGGAGCATTGCTTCTCCGAACACGTAAGTCCGCCGCGCTCGCCGAGCGCGCCGAGCCACGCGATAATTCATGGGACTTTATGCGCACCTTGTGTAATGCCAGCTCCGTCGGCTTTTTCTTGGCCTTCGCTGTATCCTGAGAAAAGGGGGAAGGGCAGGGGACCGAGCAAAACCTTCGGATCATTGGCTTCGACTGCTTAAACAAACGTGAGAGTTCAAAAAATTTGAAAAAAACATTGAAAGAACATCCGGAAAATTGGCTTAAGCAAGAAATCATAAATATTAAACGTAAAAAAGAGATCTGTAAGGCTTTACAGATCTCGTTTGCGTAATTGTATTTCCTTTCACTGAATCGTTGAACTATATTCGTTACTAAAGTAGATCTTATGCGTCATGTAAATTAAGTTACTGAGAAATATATAATGAGACGAAGTAATTCTGAATTTGTAGTTTATTTTCTGCAAAATTGAACGTAAGCGTAATTGTATATATTACAATTCTCTTCATCTCTCTAAAAAAAATGTCGATTTCTTCTACATTGAATAATAAGTACAATCAATCTAAAGCTTCTGAAGTGACCATTAAAGTTCATTATCTGGCGCCTCCTCTAATAGCGAGAAATTCCAAACCGCGTAAGATCGATCTGTAATTAAATACTATATAGAAATCCTTATGTAGATCTTATGCGTTAGGTAAACTAAGTTACCGAAAAATAAGTATATAATGATCGAAGTAATTCTGGATTTGTAATTTATTTTCTGAAGTTGAACGTAAGCGTAATTGTATATATTACAATTCTCTTCATCTCTCAAAAAAATTCTTCTACATTGAATAATAAGTTACAATCAATCTCTTCTGAAGTGACCATTAAAGTTCATTATTCGGCGCCTCCTCTAATAGCGAGGCGATTCCAGACCGCGTATAAGATTGAATCTGTAATTAAATCGCGTTTAAATAGCCGCAATTAGCCGGGCGGTAAATTTTTTTTCAAATTAATATTCATGGCAAGTTACCGGAGTGACAATCAGCCGGATAATCTAATCACGGTATAAATATCAACACTTTTTTGTGAAAAGGATCTATTTATCCTATAAAAACGACGACGCCGGATTAAGCAATGAGAAAGGGTTAGAAGAGAACAAGACAAGAAGCAGGGCGGGGGGGAGGGAGGGATTTAAGTACTCGCGCGGACTCTAACATTACTCCGTTGGCTGTGAGATAATTTTTCTTCTTATTACCGACGCGAGCAATATTTCAATTAGTTGTCAATTTAGTTGTCGGCGCCTGACGGACATATGCGTATGCGAGGGTACCGCGGCCGGGAATAATTAACAATAAATTATCCGGGGGAGCTATCATTACGCCGACTAATCGCGGCAAATTGACCGTTATATTATTAAGCAGCCTGTGGACGCTAATTGCGTGCCGCGTGCGAATCGTCTTCGAAAGAGAGAGAAAGACTACGACTCCTGGCGAGAGGGGATTGTCGCGAGCAACTTAGGTGAATAATTGAGAGTCCGTGTATGATCGGGATCGTAGATCATGCAAATTGATCTGAAGCACTCGACGTAGTTAAATTGTTACGAGAAAAGGCGCTGTGATGATAAAAGGATCTCGCGGACTATAAAGACGTTCTAGTATCTGTGATTGATCGTTTGCAACTGTTACTTTTCTTACCATCTTGTCACGGGCACTAAAGAATAATTCATTAATAATTGTCAAATTAATAAACTGCATGATGCTTTGATATGTCCGCTATGAGCACTTTTATTATACTGTTATAATTATAAACTTGTTATTATAAAAATTTAATTATTATAATAATTAAAATAGAAATAATTTTTTGGAATTTTAATACATATTTTTATATCAAATTTTTATTTATTTTAAATAAAATATTAATTTATAAATTCTGTTAATTGTTAATATTATAAAGAAGATTATATAGAAGTAAAATTATAAAATAAAGTTAATATTATAAAGTCATAGATAAAACTTTATTTAAAAATCATTAATTTTTTTATCCAAAAATCTATGGTCTATATAAAAGTGAAAATTAAACAAAATAAAGTCAATTTTGCTAATTTTAAAATTGGTCAATACTTTTCCTGGAACAGTTGAAGAACAAATGTTTCCATTTGATCCGTGCAGAGGCCGCCACATTGCGCGAATGCGGTTGCAATCTGTATGATGCAACACAAGATGGCGTAGTTAGTATCACCAAGTATATAACAAGTCGTTTATTGACCATAAAATTCCATAAAGAAAATAAGCCGCGAATATATCAAAGTATATTTTATCATCCACAAAGATAAAAACATTATGTAAATATAATAGCAAGTATGAGTTAAAATTGATACAAATCCGCAATTGTATGTATTTTAAAATAAAGGAGAAGAATTATATATTTTTTAAATGAAATTCAAATAATGAAAGAGTTTTATGGTACATCAATACATATTTTGCAAAATAAAGCTAAAGTAAAAGTAGTAAGCTAAAGTAAAGTAAAAGTGACATAAAAATAGTTAATAACTATAGTGAAAACTCGACATATATTATATGTAATTTAAAATAAAAATTAAGAATTATCTCTTGTAATATTCTTTTTGTAAAATACAAGTCATGAAAAAGTTTCACGATACATCCAATACATATTTCAAGTTTATAAAATAAAGCTACAGGAAAAGACATAAACGTAGTCATAACTATAGACAAAAGTCGGCATAAATTATGCTGCTATATGTTTTACAATAAAATTTAAGAATTGTGCTCTTCTCATAAAATGCAAGCGATGAAAGTATAATATATAATATTTGCTCGAGTAAATTATTTTTTTTTATTGAAAAATATAACGGTTTTGAATAATTTATTACTTGTCGTGCAAACTTGTTTGCGTAACAAAGTGATGATGAGCTTATCGCTTCCGTTCGCTACCATCGCCATTACACTAAAGTAAATGGAGAATTAAGTTGTGCGACTAAGTGTGCAATTTATGGCGATAGGCGCGGGTCGAACGCCATTACACTGCACCCCGTAAACAGATACTCGCGAAAGATATTCATATCGAACTATAGATATCATGTCGCCGTTAAAAATGAAGCGTAAGAGGAAATTGGCGGTCACGTGACGTCAATTGCGTCTCCCGGCGTCATCGCAGCGTAACCGCAAGGTAATTTATTGTACAAGATACGATTTATTTATTTGCTCGGTATAACGACGATTTTATATATTATTTAATGCAAGAATATTACACTTTTGTCTTAAGTCGCAACTATAATTTGTTTGAAATGCTATAATTCGATATGTTATTTCCATTTGTATTTAATTGCAACGAAATTGTAATGCAGATTATGTAAAATATAGATAAATATAAAGAATAATGTTTCCAGTAATAAAACACGAGCACTTTCATCACTTTTATTTTATTAGAAAAATGTAATTTTTAATTGTGTAGTAATTTTAATATGTGCAGCAATATAATTTATGCTATTTTTTAATTAAAATTTTATTTTAGAAATTTGATGTGTCAATATATTATAAAATATTTGCAACTTAAATGCAGATAAATAAAACAATCGATACAATTAAAGTAACAATAAAAAAATCTAACATGCCAATTTAATTACATTTTAAGTAGTTGATACTGTAATTAAAGTGATATGATAAATTGATAAAAAAATGAGTTATAATGTAATATAAGAAGTAATTAAAAAATTGTCGATAGTTCAAGTTATTCATATATTAAATATGTACAGAAAGTAATTCAGATACGTTAAAATCTAGTACTAAACCGCACTTTTGCTAGTAGCAATAGTTAACGTGGAAAACAAGGCGAGTCATGCTGACGTGTCACGTAGTATCACTGTGAAATAAATGATTGCAAACGATGTGCAAGATCTCGCGAGCGAAACAACAGGGTTGCGTTGTAACATTGTTGAGGTGCCGCTTGTACGACATCGACTTTTACCGGGGCGAGCGATTTTGCGCTCCGAAACAATTTCAATTTCTCCTCCGTGCCAGCTCACGGAGCCGCCGCGATTCACCCGTAATACGGGTCCCCCGATCAAAGTGTGGAGCCGCGCTCACGATCTCGTACAATCGCATATCCGAGCGACTCGAAAGTGCGAAGCGTTTACACCGGTATTTGAACTTCGCTGATGACGGTAATCACGCTCGGCTCGACACTTCAATTGCACGTTTCGTCGGGTTCCTGCGCCTCGGTTATTTTACGATCGGGAGTAACCCACCGCGGTGGTCAGGATCGCGTCCTTCTCGTCTTCAACCGTCGATCCGAAGCCGCGGATCTCGCGCGTTTCCTCCCCTTCAATTCCATTCGATCCGTCTTCTTTCGTCGGATTCGGATTCAGATTGGAAATCCATGTACGTTGCATTATTCGAATTCATTGTATTACCGTATATTGAACTAGTTCGGTATCGACGTACATTAACCTGTCGTATAGTGATATAGGCAGCAAAGCGTCGCGTATTATTATCGTGCTATGCTCTGTGGATAGCTGATAGGTGACAAATGTCGTCGTTCTAGGTGGAAGGAAGACTAGGTGATATGTGGGTCATTATGACCTAGTACTATCGTAATTTGCATTTTATCGTGTTTCTATACCCGGTCGATTTAAAGGAGAGCAGATAAAGTTTAATGGAAAATTGTAAGGGTAAAATGTTCTTTCATACACACTTAATACGTGCGAATAGCTAATTTGAGACAGCTGGGGAAGCATTAAAAAAAAAAGATACCCGTTTATTTCTTTGTCGCTCAGAGTGAAAGCTGTGTGTAATGGTTTTCTATCACAATAATGCCACCAGAGATACTCTGCGCTTCCCGAAGATCGTGCGGTCACACCGGCACTATTCGAAATCTTTCTGTACGCGAATGAGTTATTACCGCGCGAATTGCCATTGTTACGGGAGTTCCCACCGCGGGCTACCGTTATCTTTTTGACACACTACACGTCATGGTACGATTCAATTGAAATGAAATTGGAATTAGGTACTGTCTGTAGTGTATCCTGTGTGTGGTCTGTGGTTCCAATGGCTGCTGATAACCGCGCGCGGGAGTCAAAATGTTAATGCATTCAGATTGCAGTCATTTAGTCATCTATTTCGGACGGCTTTGTAGAAAATTTAAGAGATTTTTGTAAATAGTGGAAAATGAGTAAATTTTTACAGGACAACGCAAATTTACGATTGCCTACGGGCAATGTTAATTTGTTCCTCCATAAATGTTAATTTATGCTGCTCCTTCTGATTAAATAATCTAAGAAAGGAAAATTTATTGCTGTTTACCATCGTACAACATCACAGTGAAGAATATGTTTAGTCGTATCTATGATCTTCATCAAGATCGTACTGAATATATTACACGTGTAAAAACAGTTAGAAGCGCATTAGAAGTCATATCTACGGCTACTCATAATTCTTAACATGTCAATAATTTATTTTAAAAAATTAATCTATCAAGCTCTATAATTTACAGCCTTAATTTCATAAATATTATTCTTATTCTTATCGCCTCTTTTAAACATTCTTAAAAGCGTATTTACAAGGTCTTTTAGTCATTAGTAATATATTCGTCTGCAGTGGTTTATTAAAAAGGATCTCAGAATATCTAAAAAAAAAGTGAAAAATGCATTCATTCTTAACGCACGTTTGTATCTCGATTTAAAAATGTAATTTATTACAGACTGATGCGCGTAATATACATCGACAGCATCGTTTTACTTCTTGATAAAAATGTTGCGTAATAGTGGACTTGTACTTTATGTACTTTATATGTTTTCATTGCGTCTCTCGTTAATTACACTTCGGATTCCACAAGAAAATCCTTCAATGATTTCCACCCTGCAATTTACGATCCCATCCGTCTCACCATCAATGTACTTTCATTCTTCCATTCTGAAGCTCATATAGATGCCCGACGTGTGCATGTATCCATCTATCTATAATTAATGACGCGTTCCAAGGTCTGATAATGGGAAACCCGCGCCGCGCGTCCTTCCGCCAGCGTTCAAGGATACGTGCGTACACGTTTCCTCGCGCGAAAAAGGAACAGCATCGTTCACGGAGCTGGACGCGACGACGCGGTCGTTCCACGGTGCGTTTTAAGAGGCTGCTGCGACATTTATCCCTTCCGTGTATATCGCGAGGAACGAGCGTGAGCACGGCCTCGGGAGAGCCGTCGCCGTCGCCGTCGCTATGCACGCACGCACACGCGTGCGTCCACGGCCGGCCGCGCAGCGCGCAACACCGGTTCAACCGGAATCAAAGCACCATCCCTCGAAGCCGGTGCGGCGCAACGCGGGCCGCGGCGCGGAGCGGAGCCGCTCGCCCGATCCACGCGGGCTCTCACGGGCACGTACACGCATCCGCGGGAACACGCGCGGAAAGCCCGAGCCGAAGCCCGGGCAAGTCGGTTGGACTTTGATGTGGCCGCCGGTTCTGCTGCCTTCGCCATCCCGAATACCTTTATATACGTCCCGTGCTCCGCTTTTTCTTCCTTCTCTCTCTTCTTTCCCTCTGTCTCTTCCCGCGTGTAGTCCGTTCGATCCGCCGTCGTCCACTCTGTGGTCATCCCTCTCCTTTTCGTTGCGAGAGGACGTGCTCTCTCTTCCGTTCACTCGCTCTCCGTATGTATACGCAAGTAAGTACATACACAGCATAGACTTCATTCCGCGATTTATTTCATTCTTCTCTCACACACGGGGTGAACCTTCTCCTCGACGTCGACATTCAAGAGGGTGACTCGCTGATGTTCTAACTCTCCTGCGTGCGACACGAGAGATCTCGTGATCTTGTCGGAAGCCAGATGGATGGCGAGGCGGGTGCTGAATTCGCTGGAAGAAGGATTAGCTTTTTAATTTCTTTATCAATCTGGCTAAATAACTTCGTGACCGCTTGAAGGACCTGCAGTAATGATGTAATTCCTAAATTGTGGTTTGAATTACATCAATTTTATATTTAGGCTTTCGTGATTTAATTGGAAGAATTACTGCACGCAATATTTTGTAATGATAACATTCATTCCAATGAAATCTCTGCACGTTCACATAAAGAAACATTTATTTAACTAAAAAAATTTTTTTAAATAACAAGATGAAAGATATAAAAAATACACGTGAAATTTTGGGCACGTGGACGATCATAGATGAAAAAAACACCTGTCTATCGAGTTTTGCGAACTCCTATAATGACGCAAGGTGTTTTTAAAGCAGGTCATTAGGCCGCTTTTAAGGGCGTTTCTGTCGAGTTGGAGAAGAATGAATGTCCTGGTCGATTTTCCCATTTATTTTACCCACATTTTCGCCCTCTCTTTAAGCACTTTTCCGGATCCCATTTTGATCCAGTTAAACGAGTCGGTTGAGTCCGGATCTAGTGTTGAACCATTTTAAAACGTCACGCATCGCACGAACGCAATAAATCGTCCCTTAACCGGAAAATCCCCGAAACGGAGCGGCATGAACCCCGGCGGCGGTTGGTGTTGCACGTCGATCAAGGGAGTGACAGAAGGCAAAATCCTACGCGATGAGCGACGTGGCCGGAATGTGGGACGCAGAAAAAGCGGCGCAGTCCCTCGCCCACTGGTACTGGAGCGTATCTGCCCGAGGATACCGTACGGCATGCGTTCCTTCCTGCAGGATCAAAGAGAACAAGAGACTACGCTCCTCTCTCTATGCGGCACCTGTAGCGCATAGCCGTGCGTCCATCTGTCCGTTTCATGGCATCGGTGGGAAGACAAGGTCTCTGGCCAGCTTCTTGCGGTGTAATCAATCGAGCCGCCACCATTGCCAGCTTTCATTCTCTCTTCCGACCTCCTCCTTACCCGGCTTCTACTGTTGCCTCTCCGTCTGCAATGACACGAATTGTACTCGTGCACACATAGATCTCTTGCATTTGTTTCCTTTTGCCGTCTAGTGTTTAACGCACCTGTACCTGTGTATCGACATCCATTCGAGTGGAAGGCGTGGGAATGGGAAATGTATTTCATCTTGAGGAATGGTCTTTTAATGAGTATCAGAGCCAACTGTTGTATTATTTGTTATAATTGATAAGTTATTAAAATATAAGAATATGATTTTGCAAATTGTAAAATATTGCAATATTTATGATATATATTTATATTATTATTATTATATCGTTTAATGTTGTCAAAAATATATCGTAGATATAGACCATTAATTTTAAATCTCGTTCCTCTCGTTTTAAAGATTCGCGCTGGTATTTTATGTCGTATATAAAAGATACTGATCACATATAAAGACTGTGATAAAGTCTTCTCAGATCCTCCCTTTTTGCGTTCAGCGTCTGTAAGAGTGATGTATATTTGGCGATCCCTACAGTGATATATAATTTCACAGTTCTTTCGGTTTTAAATATATAAATTGCTCTACATATTTCTCAGTTAATACACATTCAACTGCATAAAGAATGAAATGAAAATGCGAGCAAATAGCGTGATATCTAGATAGTATAAGTCAAAAAATCGCAGGTAGAAATCTGCATACCGATCAACCTTTCCCGGATCTCCATGTCGGATTAAGATGATGGGTCAAAGAAACGAATAGTGACGAAGACAAAACGGGATCAACAGAGCTTTCAGCTTTCCTATTTTGGGAATTGGGATTATTTCCACGTTTCTTTTTTCTTTTTTTGAGACTTAATAATTCTCCCAAGTCGTGAAAACTTTTACCTTTTACTCTCGTTTCATACATTTAGAATTAATTTTTAAAGGACCACGACTGCAGTCTCTTATGAAACTCAATACGAAAAAGATTATTCTTGAAAATCAGGCGATATAATACATGTATCAACGTTAATTTATCATTAGCTAATTATGTGCGTATTATGTGATAATAATAAGATTTTCTTTTCCGTTCATATCTGTGTCGGTTTCTCGAAGGGCCCGATCTTCTTCTTCACACGATTATTAGACTGAACGTCTGAATCGACGCGGCGAGTGATGCCCGCCGTATTCCACGCCAGGATACACACAACGGCGGCACGCCATAATTAACAGTAGCTACGTTGCACGATAAAGTACAATGGCGGCGTTACTTTGAGAAAGAGACCCCCACGGGAGTGTGTTAATTTATTATTTTTTTAATATGCTATTCATCTCGATCCTGTACCCCTCTCTCTTCGATTCGCAGTCGGCCTCGTTTGTCCCGGAGACCAAAAGGAAAAGACAGGCGCTCGTCGCTGTAGGGAGTTTCACTGCCCTCTTTTTTTCTTCGTATGAAGAAGAACAAAAAGAGGCTATGCTGCTCTCTTATTGCGATCAAGCAGTACCGCACTCCGATATTTAGAAAGTAACTAATGAGTTTATCAAGCATTTGCGAAAAGAAGTTACCAATTTATATATATATTTTATAAATTAAAGTATATCTTTCATATTTTCAAAATTTTCGGACTAGAGAAGTACTTACAGATTTTCTTAAAGTATATTTTATGGTCTAAAAGGATAATTTAATAAATTAATTCATAGTACGCTGTATTTACAAATTTTTATTGGTCGAAGTTATCCAGACAAGAGGCAGTCACGACATAGATTGAGAAATTCCTATTCGGAGAAACGAGTCGCGCTCGAGGAGCCGCGTCCGACTTTCTGTTGCAGACTTTCCGACGCCGCGTGACGATCAGTCTGACCACTTTGCTTTATTTGCATTTAAACGGCTCGCCGCTGGTTGACAAATGAGTCCGATATTATCGAACAATCGATTGCCATTTCGGGCGGAATCGCTTTGTAAAGGGCCGACTTTGCCTGACGAATCTTTTAACTCCACGCGCCTTGTTTTAGGAAAAGGGGGAGAGAAGCGGGAGAGAAGAAACAATCGGTCCCCCTGTGACATGCCTGTACAAACCGGAGCATCGTGTTCCTCACGTTTCTCAACCTTTTCGCTCCTCTTCCTTCCTTTGTCGCCGTGTGATTTATTTCTCCGCCGGCCTGTATCTATGGGAACAAACGAAAAGGGCGCGTCCGTGGAATTCGGAAGTTGCTGCTTAAGAATGCAGCCGCGATCTTGCCACTATAAACAGAATTACATAAACTATATGAACACGATTAATCCTTACAAATTGATGAGTTACTCAAATTGCCTTAATAGCAATGAATTGCATTTTATGTTATAACAGAAAAAGCATGTAAAGTTTTTATATTGACAAAAATTTATTTAGAAGCTTTTGAAGAATGTTTTCATCACTTTGGGGAAGGCACTTGTTCGTCTCGTGCATCAGCATATTTTAGCTTCGGTGTATTTTGACATGTGGTAACGATATACCTATCGGTTTCAAGGGCACGAGGTTTATGAACCTCTTGGGAATCGAATCGGGTAATGTCCGGGGTGGTGTGTGTCACGGAGGAAACTCCGCGCGCGGGGCAATTACAATATTTCCTACGTTGCGAAAGAGGATGGGCTTGGCTGACACTCTGACAGCCCGTAGTCAAATGTTCCACGCTTCCCTGCGTACGCGTCTCGGGCCAGCACGGGGACGTGAGGATCCGTGTATGCACATGCCCGCGCTTCCTTAACAGCGCGATTCCGCACGGGCAGCGCGGGGCTCGCATCGCAGCGGCCGCGCGCGCAATTAGAGGGGGCCCCTTCGTTCCTTTCACGTGCCTACCCGATAAACTTTAGAGAAAAATGCTCTCGCTCGAGAGCGAGATAAGTCACGCGTTATAGTAATCGCGTAATTACGCCGATGAGAGAGGCACCTGACCACGCTTCCTCGCCACTCGGTCGTATCCGACTGCCGATCTTTTTTTTTTTCCCCTCCGCCGCGAGTACGATTGATTGACCGCGGGGTGAAAAACTATCGCCGTGATACTTGTATTTCAACATAATAAATGAGAGGCGCGCGATTACGCGCGTGTGAACAGCTTTTCCCAATCTAACAATTCAACCGCGCGCGATCACGCGGCTTCTGTAGGCAGGATCGGTTCCTAATGACACTCGCGTAGCGCGTCTCGTAATTTACAAGCCTTCTCGGCCGATCCTTTCTCAGGCTCTTTGATATTCCTAATAGCGAGTAGATCGCGGAGGCAAACCGCCGGTCCATCACCGGCGGCGGAGAGCGGGAGGGGAATGTCGAACGATCCGAGATAAAGGAAAGAGAGAGAGTAGCTCCCGCAGGTGGACGCGTTGCGCAAACCGAAATCTCATTATCGCGAGACAAAGGTGCGACGATTAATCATCGTCACCGCCGTGTGGCGGTGCCGTGTAGCTCGCGGCGGAAGCGCGAGATGGAAGGCGCGCGGAGCAGGAGAGGCCGTGCGTGCTGTAGCGGCGGACGAGAGAGGGAGGACGAGAGCAGGAGGATGTGAAGAGGGTGAGGGACGGGCGTCAACGCACGGTGGTCGTCAAAGGTCCATGCGGAACTAAGTCGCGCGCCCTTTGTGCTCTCGCCACATCTCCCCCGGTCCTCCCTTCTCTTTACCATTTTTTTCGGGCGACGGGACTCGATTCTTCCGCGATTCGACGCGGTTCATCTGCGTACGCGTCCAAGGACTCGCGCGTATATTTACCGACCCGGCGAGCATCGAACGCGTTAAATTTGTAATTACGTTTATTACGCGGGAATCATGTATCTTTCAGGAGACGACCGTGGGATTAATCGATAGATCGAATTGTGTCGCGGGGCGAGCCTTCTTTGGCGCGGTATATAATTCCGAGGCGGGATACGCCGCTATTTGTTGAACTTGATGACGTTGTGATGAAGGGAAACGGATGTGTGTGCGTGTGTAAATGTGTTGAGATAATAATTTATAAATTAAACTCATGAAATATTATGCATCACTTACAGTAATGCATAGTTATTATTTAAACCTTTAAAAAAAATCGGAAAATTCGGATCTCAAATAGAACGATCTATTGTTTAACACTAATTGTAAGTTCGATTGCGATTGCATT
The DNA here is from genome assembly GCF_000956235.1 of Wasmannia auropunctata. NCBI lineage: Eukaryota > Metazoa > Arthropoda > Insecta > Hymenoptera > Formicidae > Wasmannia > Wasmannia auropunctata. The sequence continues at coordinate 2,032,441 of NW_012026890.1, forward strand.
ATACTCGATCAATCAAATATGCAATTGCACTGTTCTATTGAATAGCGGCCTAGATGTAGATCCGATACCTTTGATATTGCGACAATTTATCAACCTTATAGACATGCGAAGAAGATGAAACTTGCCTCATTAAGCGCCCTTTTGTAAACATTTCAGTATTCTCGGAAGATACACGCGTATTCCTACGTCCCAGCGTCCTAATTATCGGCATTATCACGCGACCCGCTATCAGGTCCCTCATTACGCGGAGCATCCTTCCGCGGCGTGGAAGAGGCGACGAAGCAAGGAGGCATAACGCCTGTCGTTTCGCCACCGAGGTCGAGCCGATCGAGCGCTGCGTAATTATTGGGTTCAGGAATGAGCCGGTCGGTGTCGACAATGAAAAATCCCAGGGAGAAGGATTAATCCTCGCCTGCCGGCCGCACCGACGTGTCCCGGCGCGTCCTCAGAGCCGAAGGACGTTCTCTCCTCGCGAAAGAAGTCCTCCGTTCGAAATCTTGCCGTGCACGTGGTGCCCATCAATCTTGTTTATGCATATTAGAGATTACGCGTATATGTAAGTACATCGGGCGATACACGATATCACGGCGGAAGAAAAAGGATTAACTACGTTGTCGTGCATCAATCTCCGCTTCGCGGAGAGCCTCTTCTTCGCGCCGACCGGTTCTGCGGTGCGTCTCACAATGTTATTAACTGCCTTCGTTTCTTTCGCAAACGTTAATGTTAAGTTTTTTTTTTCTTTAAGACGAATGTCTCCATAAATCCGCTGCTATTCAATGCCAAACACCTCGTAAGTTATCATTTGAAATCGAACCTTCCATTATCGGACAGGTAAATTACCAGATCGGTGACTTGACGTCGCCCCTGAGAAAACATGTGTAGCAGCGACGTTCGCAATGCTAGAAATATCTGCATGTGTGACCAGCTTGTTCGTGAAAATGCGCGACACAGGTAATTAATCCCGTGTTAATGTAAAAGAGAGAGAGATAAAGAACACGGAGGACGTGCAGTAACTGTGTTGCGCTGGAATTTCGATAAGCGTAAGAAGGAGCTGCCGGACGCGGACGCCGCGTTAATCTCGATACATCGTGTGTCACCGGAGGTGATCCGCGATGATGAATGCGAAGCCTTAGGCGGACCTCAAGAGAGGACGGCAGGTAGCCGGGTAGCCGACAACACACAGCAGGGGGCTCTTCTCATCTTGGTGGTTCAGGCGGTATTGAGTCGACCAGCGAAGCAACATTGGCCTCGCCCCGTAATTCCGAAGAAAAGAAAGCGGTACAATGTAACTTGAACGATGTAACTCATGACTCACAATGTGACGACAGGCAGAAGATGCACTACAGTATATTAATCCTTTGGCGCTGAATTAAATGTATTCTAAGCCATGTTCGTCAATTTTTTTTCTCATTCGAATAATTTGATTTCAGATTATTTTCAATATTTTTATAAATTTTCATTATATATTTATCCATTGTCTATTAGATAAATGAAGTTTATTTTTATAACGAGTAGCAGTTTTGCGAAAAGACACGTGATGGCTTAAATAGGAAGGACGTAATGCATATCTTATCCTTTTAAGGAGTGCCATTTTAAAGAGTAATCGTGGGAGCACCGCACAAAGTCAGAATAGAAAAGAAGATCGAAATTAGTGACACGGTCTGAACGTAGGCGAGGTGCGGATCTTCATCGCTCAATGCCAAAACGGGAGTCCCTGTAGACTTGTCCGATGCCGGAAGCGATTAATTTTACGAGTGTATTCGTTTGCCATACAATTATACTTAGCGGATGAGAGAAAATACATCGTCGTAGGTATCTTTCTAATCGGATGATTGCTTGTTAAAGCGACAGTAAATTAGATCGGCCACCGTTGATTTGTTATAATAGTTTAAAATAATTGAAGCACGCTTGACCGTAATACAGACCCGAGTCGCACAAAAATAAGTTAAGCGTGCGAAAAAAAGAAAACCCAAAATAAAACCGTCAATATATAGCAATGACTTTAGCGAATGTATAATCCGTTTAAAGTATGGATTAACTCGACAAGAGATTGATATCTTGGAAAATCCTCGTGCGAACGAGATCGTTGCGTCCGATAAACGATTCTTCCCCGTGACCGTCCGAGGCGCTGTGGAAGATTATTACGAGTCCTTAAATGTGCCAAGGAGGCTTTTAAGTCTCTTCTGGTGGGCTGCTCGAGATGCCGCGGTATGATGAAGCTATTTTTTGTTCTTCTCTCGTGTTGTTCCAGTTGAATCGCCTTTGTTTCGCGTAATTGGAAATTCTACGCTATTTTGATGTTCCTCGTGAGAAAAAGATGTCTCACAATTGTAAAAAAAACTTTAGTGTATATCGTAATAATTTATATCTATATCAATTTTTCAGTGGAGAAAAATAACATGTCAGATAATGCTTTCACTTCCCATTTGTATGTGATAATTATACTTACAATACTTATTATAAGATGATACGTGGTAATTATACTTATGGTTATTATATTGTATACCAGCAGCATTTTTAAATATTATTGAAGAATCTGATAAAGGACATAAAACTGTCGTCATGTCCTTTAAATATATAAGTATATCCGTGACATTTACTATTTTTAAATAGCGAGTAATATTCGTCCTGAAATAGCAATTACGGGAGTAAACGGCGCGAAGAGAGATTTCGTGGCCATATATCTAAAGGAACTGCGTTCTCGCGTGTATTCGAAAGGTGAGGGGAAACGGTTTTCGAGAAACGCGCAGGTTTGCATGGGGCTAGCGTAAAAGGGCGGGTCGCATCCCCATGACAACCGTTCGCCCCGCTGATGAATCGACTTCGTGCGCGGCACATCGGGGTACACCGGTGAAATGCGATTCTTGATTACCTCGCAAACTTGGGCCTCCTAATTAACAATCCACGAGCGTATTCGTTGCTCGAGTTACAACTTTCGCGGGTTCCTACTCGGCCGCGCACGTGGAAAGCGGCTTTATAATCCGAGCGTAGATAGCTGCTTTTTGAGGATAGACTTAATTATCGTCTGTTGTTACAAGCTATGAACACTCAATCTTGAATCCTAATCATGTGTATCTACATAAGGATGGTCTCTAATTTAAAACACTCGAATAAAAGAATTCAAATGTTTCAATCTATTACTTGAATTATTGGCTTGTGAATTATAAACATATTAACTAATAAATAAATTAATTAATAACGCTTTTAAGAATACGAGATAATCGATTTAATCAGTTATATTTTTAATGTACAATTGATTATTCATAAACTTGTAACTGTATCTAAAATCACTGTGGCGTACATACGCTTCTCAAAATTAATGTAGTATACATCTGTTAATCTATTGTCTTTCTTGCGCAGCAAATAACATCTCTTTTTATTAAAAGAAATACATACCATCTGTATGAATAAAAAATAAAGATATTAAGCGAACATCGCGAATATGAGATATGTCGCGACGGCATCAGCGGAAAAATTCACCATCCTCCTTCGGGAAACTTTTCGCGGGGTGATGCGACCGCGCCTCCGACAAATGTATCGTAAATTGTCGTTGCGAAGTGCTTAATGCGGTCGTCGCGCGCGAGGAGGTGCGAGTCGCGATGGCGGAAGAGAGGAGGATGGGAATGAGGTGGAAAGGAGACTCTCTGAAGGGGGGAGACGAGCCATTTCGTCGCGCCCGCCCATGCTGGAATTTTGAATCCGATGACGAGTCGGTAGTGCAACGAGTAGAGCGTCATCGGTGAGCCTGACGGCGGTCCCTAATGGCTTGATAATGTCTCCCGCGGAGATAATCGAGCGTGAGATCGTTCGGCCGATTTTCCTCCGCGTGAATTTTAAGGGACGACGCGAACCGATTTTCCACCTTGCCTCGAAAGTGCACCGCGTACTTTGCGGAGATGCGATGCGGACGACGCTGCGCTTTTAAGACGATGAGAAATATAAAATATTGCGATAGAAAATTAACCCTACGTGTCTTGCACAGATTATTACGTGTCGCAATAGTATTTTAAGTTAATTCGCTTTTTTATTTGTTTACATGGGTTACCGATGGACATTTACACTATTAAAAATGAAGAAATTAGGAATTTTAAAGAGTTAAATTCTATGCCAAATATTATTTTATATATATTTATAGAACAATTAATTAACTCTCTATAAATAATTTGTTACTTTGTTATGTTTTGCACCTAAATGATATGTTGATTTTGGATAGAGTATTTAGAAATTGTAGTGTTGGTTAATCCAACAGCGAACTTGGCAACAGACCAATGCTGCTGTAATATAATGGTTGCAACAGTCCACAAGCGTGCGAGGGGTTGAGTCGGTGGTTCGGTTGCCCTCAAATCATCGCGGGGGTGTGAGGTAAATGACGTTCGGCCATGCGGAAGTAATGTGATAATGGCTGCCATGAAAGGCCCCTTCTATGATATCTGTTGCTTTGATGTGTCCTCCTGTCCACCGCCGCGCCGCGCTTTCCACCCTTGGGTCGACTTTCAGTCTTTCTGTCGACATTTTAAATTTCGCACAATCGATTCGTCGGGTCGATAACATTTGATTCAGTAAATCTATTAATTACACAGTTTACAATTGTAACTAGCAATTATTATTACAAAAAATACTTGAAAAATTTGTTATACGTATACATATATCATTAGTACAAAATTGTAGGGACATTTAAAAAATATAGTAAAGTGCATATATTTTTAAAAATACTAAAGTTACATAAACTTTAAAAAATATCAAACATATTTCCATAAACTATAGTATTTACATAAAATTAAAAAGATTTTATAAAGAATGTTATTGCGATTGATAAAAAATGTCTAATAAAAATATAAATGGTCATTTTTTACAGTGCATTGAAGATCATCTATCGTGGGAAAGGACTTCAGAATAAATCGTTGTAGGTCGCTAAATCACACATTCATTATCGACGTAGAAAAAGCCGATGTAACGCGAGGCGGACATTACGGTAGACACTGAACGATTCTGTGAACGCACGAGCCAGTAATCTTCCATTCAGAAAAGTTAGCCGGGCATCTCAGGTTAATTTGCTACTTGCATTCCGCTCAATGGCCACGCGTGAGTGCTACAGATGTAGTAATGAATGGGCGCGGGTCGAGATGCGGATGAGGGTTGCTTTCGCTTAGAGAGTGGCACGTTTCTCTAGGTGTCACAATTGCGTTTACATGAATTTTGTATTGCTGTTGTAAAAATTATATAATCGTTAGTAAGCTTGCAATAATATTTACAATTTATTATAATTTTTTAGTATTTCAATATTATATATATTTGAAAATATACGTCAAAATTATAAAAAATCTATTAATAAGTTTTTGACAAGATATTCAAATTAATTTGGAAAATATTGTCTGAACAATTGCAGTATGCATTTATATTTATAACAGAAACTTAATACGTTTTTATCTTCTTGTAAAGAGTTGCATTGATAACACTTTGATGCAGCTTCTCATATCTCGACTCTTTAATCAAAATCTACCGCTTACGGGCTGCAAAAAATGCAGCTGGAGCTCTCCTCTGCTCTTCTCCTTGCGAGCAGCAAAAATCGATAAACACAATCTTCATCGACCCAAGCCCCTCCTTGAAAGCACTTGCGGGCTCGCAACAATCGAAGCCCGCGATTACGGTCGATTCCTATCAAATAAAGATCACCCAAAAAAGGGGAATATTACTTAGCCTCCACCACCCGGTGCGGGATCGCCGCATGTTGAGGGACAGACGCGTCCGTAGTCGCAGTTTGTCGGCCAATGGGACCAGACAGAAACGCAATCGCAATGCAGGCCAATCCCTCTGCTCCGTTCGTCGTCCACCCGCTCTCGCTCGCCCTCCCGTGCCCGGTAATGACAATCATTACCGGGGAATGATTGCAGCGTCGGGACCGCCAGCGCGCCAGCCGCGCTATTGGGGGATGGAAACCACCTTATAGAGTCTCTCCTCGGTCCTCGATGCGAGCGGATTGTCACATGCTCCTGCTTGCACGGCAGAGCGCGTTTCCTCTTCTTCATTCGAGTTCGATTTTGCGGTGGAGAACTTTCTTCGTGGTGTGAGTGACCGAGACATGGCGGTCAGTCAGTCGGGGCGAACACAAAAAAAAGTAGCGGTCGGAAGAAAGTTACCGAAGCCATATATTGAGGCCATACTACCGGAATATCCGCATCACGTTATCGCGATACTTCTTTTTTTTCACAAAGTGAACCGCGACATTCTCTCTCTCTCTCTCTCTCATCTTTCTTTTTTATTCTTCAACTTATTCGTCGCGGTACAATTTATTCGAGTGTATTGTGCGATGGAACATGGCGACCGCTCACGTGTGTTATTCGAGACAGGTGTAACGTATAGTGAAGCTAGTCTCTGGAGGCTTTGTGATTCTGAATTAATAATCGAATTTAAAATTAAAAATTTAATTTTCTGCCAAAGTTCTGCCGATTGAAAAGAGAAGATCGAACAATGACCGGCTCGCGTACTCCTCAAATAACATCGAATGTTTATCATACAAGAAATATATCAGATAGAGTTTACTATGCAGTTGCGTCCTCGATGACTTATTTTGTGAATCGATTGCGATCATGTATTGTCGACTGTATATACGTGCAACGTTACGTAGCATTGCCGGCGGCTTTGTTTAGAGTGGCCCTCGACGAGTTCCAGTGAAAAGGTCTCCTCGTGCGTGTTGTACGCGACGTAGACGCCTGCACGGCGCACATGTCGCTCTGGGTGTACATACGCTCGGCATTGTTGTTGCTGCGGAATTGGCAAACCGCAATTCGATTGTTGACTGTACTCAGATTTAATTCGTCGATCCCTGAATTTACTTCGACTTCATATTTATCGATTTGTTGCAGTCACGTTTACATGACAGACGTTATCACGCGAGCATAAAGTGCAGACGGCAAATTTATACGATTTCTCTTCAGATTAAGGAAACAATAACAGGGAACCGAAAAAAAGATTGAATAACATCATATCTTCCGACGTAGAGAACGTATGCTGATGATTACGTAAACACGTCACGATAGACGAACGTCCATTCATCAGTTCTCATGCAGTATTGAACGAAGAGGAGAATTACCCATTGGTTATTCAGGTAATTATGGGAGTGTCAATCGATTGTATCGTTATATTTTTCTACGAAAAAAATCGTCGAAGCATTCAAGGTGACGTGCTGCACGTGAAGGATTCCATTACTTAACATATAGATTTATGTATGTAACACATAATAAGTCATTTTGATTACGCAAGAGGAGAAAACCATTATAGACCGTCTCTTAAATGTCAGTCTGACGCGAGTGTCATTCCTTCGGTGGCACCTTTACGGATTGAGAAGACATTTCACTCTTTGCCGTGTCAGTATCGAATATAACACATTTATAAAAGAAAACTTGTTAAAAGAGCTGCCAGAAAACTAAAACACTGTGTTAAATGTATCGCTATATCAATGTAATAAATGAAACAGTTTTAGACTTCGTCTAAATAACACGATTGCTTCACGAAATCGTTCTTTTTAAAATTTCCGATCCTAGCAATTAGCAAATAATAATCGTTTTATATATTTCGCTTCAGCTGTCGCAGACATTGGCATTGTGCCGAGCTTCACGAGATTTGGAAACCCGGTCAGGCTGCAACGTTTACGATTCGAGAGCCGGACAATAATTGTCGCTTTAAAAACCGATTGTTTGAGGATACCTGTGAGTTTATGTTGTCTGCCTGACTGCGAAGGACATCCTTGAATTTTTCAGAAGCAACTCCGAGAAGCCATTTCGCAAGGACCACACGGGAGAGATTCGTCAGAGAAGGTAAGGATTATTCTCTCACGCAAAGGGATATAAATACATCATGTAAGGCTAAATTTGCTTTAATTTGCTGCACATTGTTGTAGGAATTGTTATCTGAAATTTTAAACCAAAATTATTTTGTAGAAAATATCTTACATTATGAAAATAATACCTTACAATAATTAATAAATGAAATAATCCGTAAAATGTATTGTACAATAATAAAAATTATCGCGCAAAAGGGAAATTGCAAAGGATTAATTATCTGTTTGTCTGAGCAAGAGTTATTGATGCACTGATCGTATCGGCATTAATTGTATTAAAAGCAATAAAGCGAGTGGACTCATTTAAAAAAATAATCGGCAGCGCGCGATTGATAATCAGACATGTAATAATAGGCTAACTGTACCCCGGATATAGGAAGAGCATTCGACAAGATGGGAAGCGAGGCTGAGGCTTAGGTGGCGAAGTAAATAAATCACAATAATTATCGCGTACTATCGACTCTGCGGATGCGCATTCGGGAAACGAAATTGCCGTTAGAATCAATCGCGCTGGCGTATTAACTTCGAAGATCGTGTCGTGATAACGGGAACGACCTAAAACAGGCGAGCGGTTATCTTCACGCATGAAGTCGATCGCCTTCGGTATTATCTGATCTCGGATTATAATGATCGCGTTGTATTTAATCGCTGTATGCACTCGCGCGCGTGGTTCCGCGATCGGGCGTTATCTCGATCCTTTCGGTGAAACTCGGCGATTTCTTCCGGAAGACAATCGACGCGTGATGATTCGACTTGATATCGTTATCGATGTAAACACGCCTGTAAGGTGTAGAGCGCCTTGTAGAAATTGAAAAAAAAAAGAAAGAATAGGCGACAAACAAGTACAGTTTTCGCGAAGGTACATACTTGATCATTTAGATGACGCCATCGCGCGATGTACTTAGTTTGTTTTTCAATTTATGAGATAACTCGATGCATTCCCGCAACGGAATTTTTCTTTCTATCGCAATAGAAAAAGTGATCTCACAAATAGTTTTTTTTTTTTTCAAACTGAAAACAAATTTGTTCCCAATTTACATAAAATCGTAAAATTACCTTTCAAAGCCACGTGATCTATTTAGTAAATTTGTTGCACACGAATGGTATGTAGAGCGTATAACTTTGGAAGTTACGAAAGGCCGTGCTTTCTCACTAAATCTCGAGAGAGCAAACGTCAGCGTTACAACTAAACCGCTACGCTAAGCAACCATTATTATTCGCAATAATGACAGACGTCCGCGCTTCTGCGGTCTGACCATTCCGGTCAGTCCAGTTTCTACTACATGCTTATGCCTCTTTCGCACAACTATCGATTACAAAGTATCAGTGCTCGCCGAGCTGTGTTTAAGGAAATGAAGGAACGCATACGGCTCAATGGTGACCGCGTTATGGTCCACACCCGTGTGCGCGATCCGTTCATGTCGCGTCGCCGCGACCGCTGCAGTGTGCGCCGCTACTGCTCGTGTAATTTCAGAGTCGTAATTTCTGTTTATTCGTGAAAAAAAAAAGAGTTTAAGAAAGCGACACATATAAGCCGCCCTGAAACGGCTGAATCTAATTCATATCTCATGCGCTGCGCCAACATCGGCGGTACTTCCTTATCCGCCATGCTACTCTTTCGCGGGGAATAGCGGTTCTTCCGCCCGTCGCGAACGATTTGCCGCTTCGTATTTTCTGGAATCGGAAATTACATTGATACCGGTGCACCGCACCATAAGAAATAACGCTTCTTCGAGACACAGACCTGTAGAAGTTTCTTACCGCGAAACTCTCCTTTCTTTTTTTTTTTCATGTAAGTAAACACGTTTCCTCCTGTAAAAAGATATTGCTACATTATTCGATGGCAAGCGAAACGCTGCAAAATTTAAAGACCTCTCCTTTACGATACCAGTCCGGTTCACTTTTCATCTAGGTGCTTAGGGGTGCCTTTCTCCAAAGCATCGGCTGCGAAGCATCGGAGACCTCGCGGAGGTATATTTACGGAAATAAAAAGAAGGGGGAAAGAGAGGGAAAGAGAGAGAGAATATGCGCGAGACTCGATGCTGACCGCGTTGGTATCCACGCCCGTGTGCATGCACGCGCTCGTCTCCATTGCAGCGCGCTTGATGTATATGTACATGCACATGCAGGACATGTATACGGAAATACAGTGCTCGTTTTCTCTTTCTTTCTTTCTCTCTCTCTCTCTCTCTCTCTCTCTCTCTCTCTCTCTCTCTCTCTCTCTCTCTTGCTTTCTCTCAGCGTTGTGCGTTCTTGCTCGCTGCGGAAAACATAATGATGGCGAGCGAGCGAAGCTGCGAGCGAGCGTTCGTTCGTTCGTTCGTTCGTCTGGGACTCGTGCTGGAAACCGGCGATAAGGAGGGAGTGTCTACTGCCGCCATAATGATAGCCCTGAGCGCCTCTCCGACTCCGCTGCACCGCTCCGCGCCGCTCTCTACCGCGGCGGCAATGCACATGCACCGAGCGCGGAGTCGCGCCGTGCAGCGGAGTTGTGCCGTGCACGGCAATGCGCGTTCGTGCACACACACGTATTACGCGCGCGCGTGTACAGAGACTTTATATGTCACGTCGCGGGTATATACAGGCGGCATTCCCAAAACTCCACAGATATCCTTGTTCCCATTGGCTTTCTATACGTGCGCGCGTCTCGTATGCAGGCGGCAGTTCAGCCGAACAGACAGAAAAGACCTCGAGAACACGCATGGGTGATATCGGTCTGAATTTGTACCTTTGAAGACGCATAGACATCGAAGTACGTAGGAACGAATGTCCCCTCGTAAGAAAAGAACGCTCCTCGATTCATTGACCTCGTTTCGCGATGCGAATATAATGAATGCTGGCGGAGTAATGTTGATTATTGCTTTTAAAGGAATATCTGAATGTGTGGGCGGCGACTGATTCGATGTATGTACATGGACATGCGGTGTAGGTTTAGATGAAATTTAAGTTTATTGCTTATGTAACATTGCCGACGGGCGAGCATAATGTTTATGGGATAGGGGTAGGTAGTAAAAAATTCATGCAATCGCGTGAGTTCCCCGACATCAACTTACTACGTACACCTCTAGGGTGGCCTCGGGGACGACACGTAGTTACTTATTGATGATGCAAATTAATTTTTAAGTGACCACGCTCGTGCGTTGCACATGATTCGCGTATAGCGAGAGCTACGTAGGAAAAGTTTGATGCTTAATTATTAGAAGAAAGAAACATTAGAAGGAAGAACATTGATTTTTTTTTATTATAATGCACAAGAGATGCTACATCCGGTTACATGTATCCGGTCGATGTATCGGTTACCATCATTGCAATCGAGATGCATTAAGAGACAGTGAAAGAGGAATGTGTTTCATCTCTTTTTAAATATCCGCTTCTTTGTAAAAAATAATTTCCCAAAATAATTAATAATAAAAAATATTTGTAGATACAAATAGGTTCAGCTTATCCGTTTTGAATCTAATAAACAGATTTTAAGGCCATCTCGGCATTATGACATCAATATTTTGACCCCGAGCGGTTAACACGATGAACATTATCGGCCGAAAAATCGCGCCGCAAAACTCCCTGGTAATTCGCGCTCAACCCCGATCTCGTGCGATACTCGAGTCCCCGATCGAAGGGCACCACACCCTTGGCCGGTTCCGCGACGTAGCTGCGAGGGTTACATCGGGCACATATAAGCGGGAACGGTGTACGCGATCCCCACCATTGGCCGGGCCGGTTCAGATTCATTAGCACGCGAACGGCGATTGGCCGGCCGTGAGGCGCTCGTCTTTTTGCTTTCCGCGCGCGTAATGACGTGCTGCGCGTCTCAGCCTATATGCAACCGAGCGATCGTGCATGGCAGATAGGTTCTGCCCGCGTCTGGCTGCATGTGCATCGCCCACCGCGCGCATATATGTATATATAGGAAGCAGCCCGCCGAAGGTGGAAGATATCTCGGGGGGTGTGGAGTTACTCGCATCGCAAATGGGCCTCCACCACGCAGCTCTGCCTCGAGCAAGCTCGAAGGGATATCTACGCCCTTTCTCTCCTCCCTTTCGTTCCACCCTCCCCCCCCTCGGCCAGGGACGATTCTTCAAGGGCGGCTAAATAGTTCGATCGGGATTTTCGCTCCCCCGCATAAGGCTGTAATCGTAGAAAAGATAGGGTCGCTCGGAATATTGCAATTTTCACGATGAGGGAGGACCTCGGGGGATTTTCATGTCTTACTTTCATCCCTCCTTTGTTATTATTACCCTTTAGTGAATTTAAATGCAAAGGGAATTTAATTATGCCAATTCGAAAATTTTAATTACAAAGACGAATATTTCATATTTATTAGAAAAAGAAAGAAAGAGAATTTACTATTTGTTAAAAATAATGTATTATAAAGAAAAATGAGATAAAATACAATTTTATCGAAGAACAGTAATTTTCTTATTTATTTTCAGCGCGAGAAAAATTAATATTCTTCCGCGTTGTTACATAATAGCAAAGCCGGGAATAAAATCACTTTTTGTCATTCGCTTTTTTCTCTTGTAGGCTATTACATGCGTAATCAAGCGCCAGATACGGTAACGTATATCCGAGCACTTGTGAATGTATAAGAAATTAGATACGCGTGCATGCAAAAGAAGACGCATTAAGGTGCAAATTTCTGTCAGCGACGAAACATCCACTTAAACTTCAAGAAAGATATTTTTAATAAGGATTTATGTTAATTCAAATAATTATGCTTAATATATTAGGTGTCTTAAGGTGAACACATGTTCTTACCTTTAATAGCCAATTTATACACATTGCATAACGATCAGACGACTCGTTACACGTATATTAATAAGAATATTGATATTGAGACATTGTCTGATTACTTTGAATACATACAAAGTGGCCTGAAGCGATGTGTAAATTCGATAGCATCTCAACTTCGCGCAAACCGACCGAGGTGTACTCTTTGTTAATTGTTTGCATGATTATTTCCTCTTAACGTCGTAACAGGTTGTGAGAGCGTGACTCTCAAAATTGGTGCTTGAGGGCCAATGCAGACATATCGCGACAGTGCACCCCTATGCGCACTCGAGAGGGTGCCGAGTGTTAGACGTAGAGTGGCCTCGTAGAGTTCTCGAAAGCGTCATTGAAAATTCCATGTGCAACGCACGCGGGAGCCGCCGGATTAATGCGCTGGAAACAATTGTTTCTTAATTATTCGGCGATGCGCTTCCTCACCGCGCGAACACGATCATCATCGCGAGAGGTGTGAATGTCGGGGAATAATTAATCACGTGGGACATTATCGACGTTGATGGTCTAACTGCATGCTGCCGTTGCGTTTGTTTAATGATACCAGTGATGATAGCCACGAGGCGTAATTAATAATTGCCGTACATGGACATTATATTTCTTTTCAAACACCGTGAACGTGAACAAGTTCTTAAGCAATCTACTGCAATTTTTTAAATCAATATTTCTCTTTCTAATTTTATGGATGTTATTGATAATGAAAAATTATTAACATAAAAAGAAACAAGATCTTTTTATCCTGTATTTACACGCATACATTTTTTTTTGTAAAAAAATGTGTTTCTTTTAATGAAATTGAAACATGCATCGCACGTGCGAGCGTTTATGTCGAAATTTTGGTCGTCGGAAGCGAATCGGGGAACGTACCATTTCGACATTTCCGTTGCTAGGCGGCCGTTGTGGAATTCTAAGCTCGGAGCGTTCAACACGTGGAAGATTTTAATTTTACTTTTTTTTTCTCTCTTTCCGCAGCCGTGCGGCTTCAGATATTAAAAGGCGTGCGGCGCGATGTGTATCAAGTGCATCAAATAATACGCGGAGACCACGTGTATCATCACTGTGTAAATTCACGAAGTCGGTGCTCAGTGGAGATTATATAAATACGAAAACATGCAATTACGAAGGTAGCATGCAACATTGTTTTTTAATCACCGCTTCCTCGTTCTTTGTGTTTCAGAATTTTTCCCAGTCAACTTTGACACGCGGATTCTTTTGTACGCACCATTTATGTGCGAAGCTTAACTTTTCGTTCTACGCTGCGCCTAGTATTATCGCACTCTATATTTATACTTTATGTAGGAACAATTTACTCGCTTCGACGGAAATAACTGCACGGAAATAACCAAACGGGCAGAAAAATTTCCTCCAATCGCATCCATCTCTTTATTTGATATTAAATTAATACGTGTTTTTATCCCATTCATATAGATGTTTAATACAGAACGTTCTGCAAGTGAAAGTATAATATATTAATATATTACATTAAAATACACATTATCGCAATGTTATTAAGAATTTTGAGAAGGTTGCAAAATTTATTTGCAGAAGAATTAGAAATAAAATTAACTGACTATATCCTGATAAATATTATTATTAATTTATTAATAAAAATCTACCTGTGCAGAGTATAAAATAGAACACCAAGCTTTTAGCATTTTTACTTTACCTAAAAACATAAGCATAATAGCACATAATTTAAAATAAAATAAAGCAAACAAAAATATTCGCACAATTAATCGAGATCAATAATGAGCCTGTCAGCATTCGGAATTATTCTTCGACAGATGTAGACACAAAATGGCCATTCAAACGTGACTCCGCGTTAACAGATATGGATCGCGCCCTCCCTGACGGTCGGAGGAATCCCTCTCGGGGGGAATGGCAAACGACCAGAGGACGGGGTTGGTGTTACCATGGCAACAACGATCCCTCAGTAGCCGAACCCTCCTACACCCTTCATTCAACTCCTGCCACCCATATAATCCGCTCGAACTCAAAGACAGCCACTGCGCAATTTTCGCGAGAGGATACATCGCTTCCACGATGTATTGCGAGGAGACATTTTAACGTGTGTCTGTCAACAATTGCAGGAAAAATTAGATTGACGAAAGAGAGGTCAATATAAGAAATAACGTTTTAATTATACCTAATCTTACCGGAGTATTTTGAAATAATATGTATTTTTTGTTTTATCTGATGAAATTATTATTAATTAATTCAAATGTCAAGAGTTTCGAAAAGTCGCGCTTACCTGATATTTTTCATGATTAATGGTATTTTTCACACATTTACTGGGCAAGTAAATTTATGTCATTCATAAAGAATGAGGATTAATTCCGATCGAATGTAATTGCCCTTGATAGAAGGATTAATCGGAAATGTCAGTAATTTTCTATCGATATTATTGTGACTTTAATTCGCGGGGATTATTTCGCACTAACATTTGAAAATGATTGCTACTTCGATAATGCTCAGAGATAACCAATGAGAGAGGCAACAAGACCTAAAATTACGCGTGTTAGCTCTCTCGGCGGGTAGAGAATACAATTCGTGATGTAATTGTAAGTACAGATCGCGGATATATTTGCTGCGGCGGTTACGTACGTGATTGCAATTAAAGTTACTTCAATAATTGATAGCCCCGTGCGAGAACGCGTTGATCCGCAGAGAGCGACGCAGAAATCACTTCTAGGAATTTAACATGTATAATCATTCCTCCACGTGATTACGCAACATTGTGTTTCCATCTAATCTGTATTTTTCCCTCCCTTTAAAAAAAAAATCCCCGCGGGAAAACTATTTTGCAGCCAATTTTACAAAATAATATGCAGACGAAGATTACATAAGTACGAAAAAATATATTTATAACTCTATCTCAACTCCTGTTAATCGTACGTTGAAGTATCTTTCGTTGAAGGATAAATTGATATCCTCTAGTAATATATCATATAATTATCGGAAGTTAGAATTATAGTATAATCCGATTAAACTAATGGAACTTGTATGATCGAGAATAATTTCTTGATACATGATGTATATTTTACGCGTGTCTTAGGCGAGAAATCGAAACGATAATATTTTATTCAATCAGCATCGCCGACCGCGAGCTATTAACTCTTTTCACGCTGCAATTTGGATTCCCCTAATCTGCCAAAGACGAGACGAGAAAGGTGACACGAATTCGCGGCGACATTCTCTTCCTCTCCTTCTCGTAACGGATTATTCTCGTCTCTCGATTCGGCAACCCCCATCGATCGCGAGTTCACTCCCGACTTCGGCGGAACAGAAGTCGCGAGTTAGGCGACGACTATAGGTGGAACGTCTTCGCGACGTCTAATTACTCCGTAGAAGTTAAAAAGGGCACGGCCGACGTCCCCTTTGTCGGACGTTTAACGAAGCGTCAAAAGGCTACCTCGAACACAATTCAAGTCTGACCCAAATAAATATTCATGAGACACTATGCGGTGTGCCGACGACGCCGCGCGCGTTCTCCTTCCGTTTATTAATTATTTTCCTTTTTTTTTTTATTACGATATTGCTTTCTCGCCCCGAAGAGATACGCACACATATACGCGCGTAAAGTGACGTGGGCGAAAAATCTGAAAAAAGGCTATTGTGGGAAGGGAGCAACGCGGCCGATCGCATATTGTAATATCGTCCGGCCGATTAACATAATATCTCTGCTCCTTTCGTATTCAAAACGGGCCACCGCCGCGGCTCGGATAATGGTACTCCCGATCCGTGTTTATACTAATGCTAGGTTTGCCGGGACGAGCTCTAAGATCATAATGAGGCTTCGATCGAATTAGGCACACAGAAGGGTGTCTCTCTCGTCGCGTTCCCTCCTGATTCCGCTCCCGACTCCGCCGACGCACCGTCTTTTTACCCTCCTCGCGCCCCGAATTCTCGTGGATAGCATGATATTTTTTTACAGACTGCATCATTAGGAATGGGGAGAGGGAAGGGGGTGGGCGACTCCGTACTGTTTAGCGTCGTTTTCTGCGATCTTATTAAAAGTGGTTCGACGAATCGGGCCGCGACGGTCGCCTAGACTTAAATGCTGTTTTCTATTCGTTCTTTGTGATACTTCGCGGAATTCGAAGTCGCTTGGCGGGTTTCATAAGTATAATTTAATGCATATTGTGTATTAGAAAAATCTGTTGACAGCTAATATTTGATAGCTAATATTTGATATAACATTTTAAACCTCATTAAATTCAAATAATCAACTGTATAATATATGTATATGTAATATTGAGAAGGTAAATGCTGCTCTAAGACCGGTATTCATAGTCGATTCTTATATTTAAGACCGTTTTAAGTATAGTCTTAAGATATCATAAGCCAATCACAGAGCCGTATTAGCATCTTATATAAGACATTACTTAAGAGCGGTCTTGAAATAAGAACCAATATGAATACCGGCTTATCAGATTAAAATTCTTTTGAATATTAAAAAACAAAAATTAATTTTTTATTATATATACAATATTTTCATTTATCGCCCTATTCTAATTTGATTTATTGCAAATTGTATAGTGCAAATTCATTTTTTGCCCATATTGTGCATTCACCAATCGATCGATGATTTGAGAGATGATGCGGTATAAGAAAGTAACTCCTCATTCGGGGAAAATCAACAGTTTTCCCGCGAAACGAGCTTAAAATCTCCCCCTCGTCAGTGGGAGAAGTGCCATTAGTGGCGAACGGAGCTTTAGAAGCTCTCGGCTTTCCCGCGTCGCTCGTTATTCTCTCGTTGTCAATGACGTTCGTAATATTGCATCCATTCCGTCCGCCGCCCCACGTCGGGGTTGACTGAATCGCTGCCTTTTAATCCTAAGTGCGGAACGATGCCGTTGGATTTTCGTGATGACAAATGCAAACTTCTCCTCGAATTCTCCGAAGTTCTCTCGTTAAATATTGTCGAACAGACGAACATTTTATATTCGTACGATATAAGTTGTTATACGTCCGAAATATATTATTTTATATGTTATTGTTTAACCGCTAATGGATATCAAAATACACATGTACCTTATATTTTCTTCTAGACGCTTTTGAATATTCAAGATTAATATAAACTTTATTCTCAGAGTACGTTTTTAAATATACATATAATCGCACCTTTAAAAATATTTCCTTTTAATTTAAATCTCTTGAATATTGTTCATAGTATATAAGTTTATATCATAGAAGTTCAAAGAACAAATAATGTTTGTATCTCGATACGCAGCCTCAATACGTTGCATCGCACACTAAACTCACGTTAGTGCTAGTTTCACGTATTGCGCCACCCTTTATTCGTGGGAAATTGCACGATAACCACACATCAGCGTGAACTCTCGCCACGATGATGCGTTCGGCGAAATCAGTGCTGCTTTCTTCAACATACGCGTGAGCGCAAAAACGCGAGTGCGGTAATAGCGCCGCGAGCGTTGCACCGCTATCGCGGATAGGGCACGCGGGGCGCAACTTCGGCCGGCGCGGCGCGGCGCGGCGTGGCGGCGTTCCGGCCGTTTATGTCGTACGGTTGGCATAAAGCGCACCGCGATCCGAACCACAGAATTTCGGGATTAATGCGTTTTTAATAGTGACATAACTGCGGCCGCTCGTTCGCCGGCGCTTTTTTCCCTGCCGACGTGCGCTTCACGGAAAGCCCGAAACTGCACGGCGCGGCGACGAAGTGAATTTTTAACGACGCCCGGAAAGGGAGGCCGGACGGAGATGCAGAAAATCGCGCGCATACGTTACAGTCGCGGGAATGCTTCACTTTCTTTCGGACCGCCGCGAAGGGCACGAAAAGCAGAAGGGCGCAGAATGCAGACGACCGCACTATTACGTCGATGACCGCCGCCGATTTGACAGCTGAGAGAAATTTTTTATGTCTCAACGGCTGTATATTCGTTTTTCGGAAACACTTTTAATTAATCGCTTTGGCTAAAGCGAATAAAACCGCGCGAGAGTGTTTCTCTTCGTGTATCATTTTCTAATTGATTTTTAATTTAAAAAATTCTAAAATAAAAGTGCATATACTATTTCTTCTTTCAAATGGCAGCGCGAGATAATCAAAAGCATACGTTTCATAACTAGGTCAATAATATCTTGATTACATACATTGTTATCAGCGAAATCGTAAAAATTGTACAAAATCATGCGATTATACGTGTAATTGAAACAAATGTGTTTCTGGATAACGGATAACCAAGGATATTATTTTGCAGCCGAAAAATGAGTCTTGTTACACAACTCGGTGTTTCACGCGAGCCTCCCTGTTTTGCCGCCATTTTGGGACGGAGCTGAAGGTGCTTCGTTGCACAACTCCCTCTCCGACCCCTCTTGTTCGTTTTTTTCGCGGATCGCTTCGTCGTCCTAATCATTGTTATTACGGGAGGTCGCCCCGTTCGCACACGCGCTTTCTCTCCCTCGTTCACATCCCCCATGCATCCCCCGTATCGCGCGGTCTCCTCCACCCTCGGCGATAGATTTCGGTCAAGCCAATTACATTTTTTCCCCGATCGTGGAAAGAATAAAACTATGATACTCTCTCTCGGCCGGTATCACGCCGTTCTCCACCTGCCCCGAACAACATCGTCGGGGCCGAGTTTCGGAAACCCCAAAAAACGATCTCGCAAAATTCGTAGGCGCGACAGACGCGCCTAATGCCAATAATCATGGCGGCGGAGCATCATCTCGTGATCTTCGTAGTATCGTATTCTAATTTCCGCACATAATTCCCGTATCTTTACAAGAATACGTGAAAAAATATCGACGCCAAGTTTCTGCCTTAATTAATACAACGCTCTCCTTAATATAATCTCCTGTTGAAGATAGTAATTTATCAAAGTTGTAATGTGCACGCATTACAAAAAAAAAAACCGCGCAAAAATCTTATAAAATCGATTAACGTTTTCGGAGAATAACTTGGAATCGATAATGACATACACGAGATATACAACGTAACACGGATTGTACTATCTGACGTGAAGTGAAAGGTCGAGTTAACACGCGTTTCTTGTTAAGAGGCCATCGTGCGAGATCATTATCGAAAAAATCTAGGTAGCCATAGCGTATTATCAGGATACCACTGGGGCAATCAGGAATCACGAAGTCGTCGTGCTTCACACGCGAATCTTGTTACTCTCCGATTACGAGGCCTAACGAGTGCGTCACGGCGTCCTCTTACGATCCCCGAAGACAGCTGGTCGGCCGGAGGAGGCAGAGAGGGCCACGTCGTCAATTTTCTGCCCGACAGATCTGCGAATCCGCGTCGCCGCCGATCCGCTCCCCTCGATCTAAGGCCCTCCACCCGCGCCCGCCTGCAACCACGCCGGCTCTCCTTCCGACGCGTTCTCCATCCTCGTAGTGTCTCCCTCGCTCCACCGCGAGCCCAGTAATTGATATTATTATGGGCCAGAGAGGGGCCCTCCCATTACGTTATAAATGTTACACAGGTCGATTACCGCTCTTTGTTCCGGACATGCTTACATTGTCCGCGAACAATGCTGGGCCCTCTTCCTCCGCCACCTCCTGTTCCCTAGACCCGGCGCATCGTACGCGAAGGAAGAGGAGGAGAGAGCGGAGGAGAGTTAACCCCACGATTTAACCTAAGAGATACCGAGATATCGGTATCACGTTCTTTTCTCAGCGCGATAGCAGTGCAGGCGTCCCCCTTTTTCCGATCATCTTCGATGAGAATTCGATATTTATTGGGTCCATTTATATCTATCAGTAAAAGTCAGTGTAGGCTATCCTCGTTAGGCGAAGAATAAAATTTTGCATAAATAAAAATGTTAAACAATTAAATAAAAAGAAATTACGCGGACACATAGAAAAGGCCTTTTGTAAAACATTTTGTAAATACAAAATGAGTGGGTGATTTCAGGCTGAACGGGATGTATTTAAATTACTAATTGTAAGTACAATATGAATGAAGCTGTGCTCTGTGAATGCCCCAACATGAATTTTTCAAGACGTGCCGTGTATATGATGTACGCGGTTGTAATCGCGTTATGCTCCGAATGCATTGGTCACGACCGACTCAACCTGCACTTTCAATCACGATGGTATATGCGACGTAGCGTAAACCGTCCATATATCTCGAATTATAGTTGGAAACACAAGCTGAAGAGCTATTTTAAAAGTGAACATCACGAATGCAATCAAGATATAAACTGACGATGAGATAAAATTAAATAAAAATAAAGTTATATCCGCAATTATTTAATTATCTCAGAAAATTTAAGTATTATTGTCAATAACATTATTGTAAATTAATAAAATCATATTATTATGAAATTATATAAATTATATTATTAAGTTATGACGTTTGTTTATCGTGACACTTTATCAATGGAGGAAAATATTTCTCCTCGCGGCCACGTGTGTGGGGGAACAATTGCAGGTGCGATTCGTAGCCGTAGCCAAACAAGCAGATGCTCGCAAAAGGAGCATACGAATCGCAACAATGCCGTGGCAAGGCCGAAAACACGCTGGCAAAGGGCCCGAACCCCTTCGATTTTTAATTTGATCCCTCTTCGGGCAGCGCGTTTTGTTTAATGGCGAAGGCGGTAACCGCGCACGGACCCGCCAACCAATGGCAGACCGGCTGGAAATCATACACGGGATCGCCGGCCGCGCGGCGGCCTCCGAGAGTGGAGGTGAGGTACGGTTAGACGAGGTTTATGCTCGCTCCCCGCGTCTCCTTAACATTCGACGGGCCTGTCCCGGCACGGCATTACTCTCGCAAGAGGTGGGGCTCCCTCTCTTCGATCGGCGTTAGGCTATTTCTTCTCCTTCTTCTACCATCTTCTTTTCCTCTTCCTCCACACCTCCTCTTCCTTCTTCGCATTTTCTTTTTCTTCTTCCTTTCGCAGCCGCATGCTTTTGGTGTCTTCGTCATTCTTGCACTCGCCGAAATTCGCATTTCGAACCTCTGATTCCAAACCGGATGAGAAGTGCACATGAAGCGAGAATTATTTTTTGTAAAAGGAAAAAATGATAAAATTAGAAAATAAAGCAAAAGTGTTAGTAACATGGGGAGAAAAAAGATTTTCAAAAAAATTTTTTTAATAAACAATAGCGACGTCATTGTATAAATTGTATAAAGTTATATAGTCCCTATCTAAGATTAAAAATCTTTGCATTGTAAATTTCTTTTTGCAAAATATTGTATTAGAGAAATTACACATTTTAATGATACCTTTGCTAGCTGTCATTATTAATTACAAATTATTAATCGCAGACAATAGATGGGTGTTGTCGAGTTGAGTTTTTCAGATTCCTCCGAGGGAGGAATCTCCCACTTTTCCGCGTACCCCGCAATTTTCTCGCGAGAAATTACAAAACTCTTTTGTCCGATATCGTCGGGAGAATTGAGGGACGGGAGTCTATAAGACGATAATTAAAATGCCGCGACAACATCGGCGTCCGATAAACCCGATCGTTATACATCGCCGCCGCGCGGGACGTAAAATTTAAATGGCCAATTAGCAGAAGCCAACAAAGCCTCCTTCCTTCCGTTAATCCGTTCGGACAGTAATTTGCAACGCGACTATAGGATAACCGCGGCGGACGTGTGTAATGGAAAAGGGGTTTCTCCGCGAGGGTGGCATACGATCAACCCCCTAGACGCGGAGTTGAGTAGAGCGGCTTTGCACACTGACACCCCTTCCACGGCAAATCGCACGCTTCGGTCAGAAGTAATTTCTGATATGGGTGAGCACTGCCGCTGCATCGGCAGTCGCTATTACTTGGTGCGCATTTCTCGATGCATTTCATATTCAAGTACACTTGGCATTAAACGATCCTTCGCTAAAATGTCCAACAATAATCATCATGCGCTAGTTTCTACCTGGATATTGCACAGTGAGTTTTACCATACGATTTAGATCATCGATACGAATCCTTTGCCACGTGCAAATCTTTCATATTGCGCACTGTGGTCGGGGAGGGGGAGAGGGTAGGGAGGGAAAGTAGCGTGGTCTATTTGGATAATATCAAAGAGAATCGTACACGTGTGCCGCGGCTTGTTGATTTTAACGCGGTATCAGCCATTTTTTATTGAAAAGTCTAGTATGGATTTAGATAGAGTTTGTATAACATAAGCAGAGAAATCAGCGCCAGATTTTTGTCGCAGATAGCATGATTCGTAACACGTGACAATGCGTTGCTTGCGTGCCACGTGCCCCGCGATTCGATCGGGTCGCAATTTTCGCCCGGTCTATCATCGGTGAGTTTAATCGTAAATTGTACACGAGGATAAAATGGTGTCTTTATCAGCTCTTCGCCGTCGTTTCGAATTGGCGATCTATCGCTTTCGCGTAATTGCGAAATCGTATCCCGAGTATTGTAGCGCGAGCGGCATTATCGGACTCGCAGTCTTGCAACTCCCTTCCCTTTCCCCTATGCAGAAAGGTATTCAATTGCAAATTAAATGTATATAGGAAGCGCTGCCATCGTTCACCACTATCGGGACATACAATTATCGTGAATTAAGGATCGATCCGTGTAATTATTAAATTAGGGAACGTTAATCCATTGCGCGTTTATTCATTAACGCGCGGAGCCGGCGCGGGCGGCTAATAAATTCTACAGACAATTTGTTTAATTATTAAAGTGCAACCTTCGCGTGCCGTACCGCCGCTGAAAACATTCTAACCGCGATTCCGATCAAGGGGCGAATACAACAGCGGCGTTTATCAGCGGCCATTATAAATCTAAAAAAAAAGCGATGCCATTGTAAGGACACGCACGTGGTCAGGTCGATCCACGCTGGTTTCACTTACTTCTCCGCGGAATCTTTTTCTTTTTTTTTTTTTGGGAAGCTAACACACGCGCATGCAAGGTTTCTCGGTAAACGCTAAAGCGTCGTGCGAGCGGGGCACTGAAAATTAGCATCGCCGCCATTGATGCGCCTGCTGCCCCTTTGTCGATTCTTGCATGTATTGATCGATGCCACCGTAATTTTCGTATCGCGTGCCATATCACCTGCCACCTTTCGTTTCCAGTGCAAACCATATCGGCTCGGACGTTTTTCCCTCAAAGTCGCATTTTCTTTTTACCGCGCATGGCCAGCACGAGAGCCGCGCCGAGCGATCGCGCGCGCTCGAGAGCGAGCGAGCGAGCGAGCGCGTTGCGCGTACATACGTTAATTTTCTCCCGTGGACGTAAGAGTTTTTTTTCGCGACCACTAATTCTGCAACGTAGAATCTGATTAATCGTCCTGGAGATAAAGAAATGCGCAATTACTGAGCGAAATTGCGCATAGCCGCAACTTAATTACCGTATTGAATACGTAAAACGAGATATTAGGACGGTGTATACATGTAATGATAAGTTTCCTTCTTTTTTTAGTGTACCGGCTTGCCTATGAAATTTATATAATTATATCAGAAATATATCAAAAATTACAAATGACATATATTTAACTTTAACATTGTAATTATTTACTTATCGCATTTAAATATATTGCATTTAAGTTTATCGCTTCTGAATTCTTGGAAGTAATACGCATAAATTGAAAGCAAATTCGAACTCCCATCCGAATATCTTTACTCAAGTATTTCTCTCTTATACGAGTCTCCCTTCACCTTTTTCCACCCTCTGCGCGTTTCGCGTGATGGCTCTTATTGACGTCGGATCTGACGCAGCCCCAGCATCGTAATCACGTTTCCGTGTTTTTTCATGTTGCAGGTGCAGCACGGGGACAGAAAAAAAGTAAAGAACGAGAACCTTGAACCAATCGTAAATGGCGCGGAGTGAAAGCGATCGGTCACCACGTTTTTCCCAGAAGAGCGCGAGCCACGAAATTATCGGCTTGTAAATCGAACCGAAGGATCTCGTTCCTTTTGCGGCAAATAAGCGGCCGCTTCGGTAATCCAGTAGCGAATTGAGCTCACGAAACGTCGAAAGTGAGGAACGCAATCCTCAATTATCAAAACGACGTTCGGCTAGACAAGTACCTGCGCTAAACGCTATTCATCGTTTACGGTCAAAATTGCATTTTCAAGATAACATTTTGTCGACTTTGCACGTATATTATACTACTCGGTGAAAAATGTAATTGTCAACTTAATTTTTTCGATCTGTAAGAAGTTGTTAAACTTTCTGCCAATAAATAAATATCACGTGTTGAAGTATACGTGTAAGATTTTCTGTAACATTTTACGTAAAGAAATCCTTCGATTTTATTGAAAATCATTTGGATAAAGGTGGAGTGGACTTTGCATTAATTCACATGCGGGATACTTTGAAAAGAGATTGTAGACGATACGTCACACCTCCATTCGAGAGACGAGACGAGATAGTACGGCGACACTTCGCGGACAATACTCCGTGACTCGCACGATTATACGCGAGCACAGCTTAATCACCGTAATAGAGCAGCCATAATGGTTGATACGATCTGTATTTGCTCGTTAGATTCGAGCTATGTTCTTCCACGCGTGCGAAAGAGCGCTATCCGTCTCGCCTACGCGTATACAAATGGCAATTACACTGGGGAGTAATCTTGCGTATAAATTTCTGCGTAATGATATACCGTGACAGTGATGTGACATGAATTAAACGTTACAATTAATGCAAGTATATATTTGCATTCTTTAAGTTTTACCTTCGACTTCTTTTGATTTCTGTCTCTCCTTGTGTATACTATATGTGCAATAATTTATAAGGTAAGTATCTCATTTTTCTAATAAATCTTACAACAACAAAATTTCATTCAATTAAAAGAAATGACTCGTCAATGTTTTTTCGAAAGTGTCTGGTAAGAGAGAAATTAATTAAAATTAATACTAATGCTTGCTTCTTCTATATGATTATGTTCTAAGACTCATATCTCTTTGATAAATAAATCGGGAAGCAGGATAAAGCACGACGCGTTACATCAGATGAATTACGAAATCTCTGCGTGAAGCCGAAGGCGTAAATGGCATGTACGAGCGTAGGATTTGATTCCGAGGCGTCTGAATTCCGCGGGTACGTCGTCGTCGTCGTCGTCGTCGTCTAATTGAGTCATCGTATCATTAGTTCTGTAATAATCGAGCGTCGCAAGTAATTCGCCTTACCCCCGACGGTGGTGGATCAAAGTCGCGGGACGGACAACGCAGGAAGATCGTACGTAGATCGATGTCCAATTAGGTCCAATTACACGCATGGATAATCGTTACGGTCGGTGAAAGACGGTTTATCCCTCGAAGCAAAGCAGTACATCTACGGGCGACAGGTTTTGCAAGATCGCTTGCATCGATGAGACAAAGAGGGGACAATCCTCCGTTGAAAGGAGGCGTCAGTCCGAAGGCTCTTGTGAAATCTACGGCCATGTTTCGTCGGTAAAATATAATTAGTAACTAAGCGATCAACGTGGGCGTACAGATTGGAGAAATATGTGCTGAATTATTACGGAAATTAAAATTCCTTTTCGAAGTAATTTTATGGATTATAAATTGAAGTAAAAATTTTTTGTATTTCGCATTTTCCTTGGCAGGCAAAACATTGTCGGAAGTAAAACGCGTTATTTGAGATTAAAAAATAATCCCTATGTTAATATAAATTATTATCTGCGCATACATATTGCATTCTGTCGAATATTTCATTCATATTCTTTCCCTCAAAGTTACTTTCCGCTACGGATTGATCACTTCGCTGGAATTCACGAATAGCGCATACAATAAGCTGTACGCCAGCATCTGTCCCGCGATTTAACAAAGTTCTCTCTCATTGGAATCCGAGCGATCGCGAGACCTCGCGCAGAGCACGAGCGGCCGGAACATCGCGTGCTACCGAAATATTCCGGGAATATGCTAATTACCAGTTAGTCAGTTTCTTGTGGCACTGCGACTGTTTCTACAACCGGCGATGCCCTCTTTAGCCGCCGCCGTCCGTTCTCGTTCCTTCGGTCATAGCTTCCCGCGATATTGCCGCTCTTTGTCCGCCGCAATACCCGCCGGCTGCGCTTCGTTAAACATGCGATGGATCGCTCCTCCGTCGTTACCTCTGACTTTTGTTCTGTGGCGACATTGTTTATCGAACGACTCCGGTCGCTTTCGTGTCCTTTCTGGCCAGATACTCGGCGAGCGAGCGACAGTGCTGATTGTTTTAATGTCAAGACTACATTCCGCAGAAAGTTTTGCGACGTTTCAAATGTGATGGTTTTCAAGACTATCATGCCTTAATTGTCTAAGATAATCCCGTTTGAATTACTTAATTCTAAAGAACTTTATTTAATATAAATCTGCCACTTGAAATATTTAATTAATTTATCATACCTTAAGGACTATCATATATTTAACATTAAGGATTTTTTTCTGCAATAATCCACGTGAATAAAAACTTTTCTACACTTGCAAACAACAGTAATATTACAAGATATTCAACATGGAAAATAATCTAATTCGTACTGCACTGTACATACATGGAATCCATCAGCATGCTTTTTTATTCGGCCCTTTATATTTCCGCGTGTCACGCAAACGGACGCGGCAAATTCTACCGTCGGCGTCGTTGGAAGGACGGAATAAATCTGAAATTTTTCAGAGAAATGAATTTTAGCCACGCGCGTAAGCAAAGGCCGCGAGTAGGCTATCGCGTGTAAATGCAAGCGTATTCAATTAATGCAGAACGGATGTTGTAGAGTGGCGATACAGCGCGAGGGGTACCGCGCTCCTCATTCTTAAAACAGGAGAGCGGCCGTGTACGCCGTGCGAGTTAATTAATGGGAGTGAAGAGAGAATGTGCACCGCAGTCGCGGTACATACAACAAAGGAGCAAGACACACGCCGTTGGCAAAGTGTCGAGGATTTCCCGGAGCTGGTGGCGACCGTTTGCTGCAGCACCTACGACGACGTGCCAGCCCGACGACTAATGGCCTGGCGCGTTACACGTATCGTATCGCGCTCTATAACGGATCCACGTTTCGATTCGCATTAGCGGCGTAGAATCGTTACGAATAACGCGCTCTTCATGCTCTACAAGTAGCCTGCACAATATCCGGAAACCGGGGCAGCTCTATTATCGCCCAGGGGTTATACGAGCTAGCTGAAGTTCCATCGCCGCGGAGTTCCAGGTACAGCAATATGTTGTTTTATGGCGCAATCATCGGCGCGGTAATAATCATTAAATCCGTTGGACGAAGCCGAGCGGAGCCGCGGGTCGTCTCGGCGCGGCGGTGAGGCTCGTGTTTCCTCGGACTATCTCGTCGTTAGTGTGACATTATACGTCGAATTTGTCCTGTGGCTGTTTACTCTTATTTTTCGTGTCAATAAGTTCACCGACCTCACCGTGACGTAGAAAAATAATGGTGAGCAAATTGTTCATTCTTGCTACTATAAAATTAAAAAAATACAAAAATCTAAACAAGTATTGCATATAGATTATAGTAGCAATATCAAAGGACATTAATTTAAAACGTAATCTGAATATTTGAAACTTGCACGTATTCTCTGTTTATACAATAAAAATATAGTTTTTGATCAATTTCTTTTTATTAACTCGTCACGATAATTTCACGAATAGAATCCTCTGCAATACATTTCTTCTTTTACATTAATAAGAAATTGTCAATCTAGTTTGTACAAGCTTGTAAATTAATCGCGGAAAGATTAATCGTTTATTGAGCGCCAATAGTCTCACACTAACAATTTTTTTTCGTCTACCAACGACGTCAAAAGAAAATAAGATCGGGGGGGGGGAAAAAAAGCTGGCGAGGAGGCAAGGAAAGCGAGAAGACCGGATCGAAAAAGTTCGTGATCGGCGCCGAAGACGACGCGGCGGTTAGTTAGTCGGTTATGGTGGGCATAATTGCGGTTTACTGTCTCAATAAATATATACGACACGGCATCGCGCTCTCAGATCAAGGTGAATAGCGAGGCCTTCCAAGGATTTGAAATCAAGCGGGGCGTATATACGCGCTCTCAGCGGGAGTGTTTTATGGTCGCTGCTTAATAATATGTAGTTTATGGTGTTTTGTCCCACTTGCCGCGGAACCGGAAGACTTCTAATGATCCACCGCGGATGATTCCCGAGGAGGAGAGCTCGGATATGACGTGTATCGCATCGGTAAAAAGATCTCGTTAACTGCTTACACGTAAGGTTCGAAACACATCGTCGCGTAGCTGTAGCGCATGTAGG
Source organism: Wasmannia auropunctata (assembly GCF_000956235.1). Classification (NCBI taxonomy): domain Eukaryota; kingdom Metazoa; phylum Arthropoda; class Insecta; order Hymenoptera; family Formicidae; genus Wasmannia; species Wasmannia auropunctata. The sequence goes on from NW_012026890.1 coordinate 2,061,185, forward strand.
GCACTATACCGCGCTTTTTCCGTCATAAATTAATCGCAATGACTATCCGGTTCCGTTGCCAAGGTTAAGCCACCGATAGCCACAATATGCCCGGTAATTAACTAAATGACCATCGTTTCCAAATGTTCCAGTTTTCCTAATCTATTGCGTACATTCGATATGCATACGTACATACGTGCACGATATATCTTATCATCATACGCAATTACGAGTTCGCCACTATCATCGTAATTGCGACCGCAACATTGTGGGCCATTGTTAGGCATGACGGTCGATACCGAAATTGTCGACGACTCCTACATGAACCATTTAATGCAGCGGGTACATACTTCACAAATAGTTTGGTGACTCAATCGATATTATGCATATATCTTGGCGTGACTCGTAATACCTAAATTGGTAGACCCTAAATTAATACGGGCCACACACCAGTGGCTAGACACATTGCAAAAACGCACCGCCATTAATCGAATCAAGTTCATCAAGTTGTTTATGTCCGGTCGATAGCGCGTGACAAGATACTGCACGCTGTATCGTGATGTTATCAGTGTGCTATTTTTCATTCGTGTATATATATTGTACAATACACGTGCCATCGATTAATTCTAAAATGCACTTTAGGATTGCGTATAATTTGCTTATCGCGTATAATATTGAAGATACTCGCTTAGGCAAAACTTTTATTTTATTCTATTTATTGAATTAGATGACACTGCCAGTGAGTCATAGTCAGAAGTCCTAGATAATTAAAAAAAAAAAGAAAAAAAGAATTGAAATTTATGGAAACGTTAAAGACGCAGTTAAAGGTTCTTCTGTCATGTAAAAGGTATCGTTATCGATATGCGTAAACGTTGTTCGTCTTTATGACTAATTCAAGGTAAAAATAGCAACGAGGTCTAATCAATTATATTATATGCAATTATGTATAACTATAAGCATTATATAAATAGCTCTGTTTCGCCGTGCATTATCGAAACTGTAATTTTGACGAACCTGCACCAACTGTTGTCTGCGATGCCATTGAATTTACACAAAATACACGACTTTCGCGAATCTTAAAAAATGTTCGATAAGCACATAAAAAGTTTGATAAGAACATAAAAACGTAAAATGCACGTTGATATCAATAAATGTGCACGTTAATTCCGTGTAATATCGACCGATAAAAGACAGGACTTTTAGTGCCTTGTTATCCTTATTACTTATGCTTGCAACGCGCCGATTAAATATTGCGGCATAATTAGCGGCGTCTAAGACGTTTAGTATATACGCCGTGATTAGATAACTATTACACCGTTATATAATATTTAAAAGACAGTGGACAGGTAACATTAATAGTTTGTGGATTAGCGGCCATTACTCTCGAACAACTGTCATAATATCCCTAATGTATTCTGCTTAACGTTAATATACTAACGATCATTCTACTGTTTACTAATAGCTGTTATACTACCGCATGTTAGTTGTGTGTTTTACGTGTTGAATGTCCCTCCTCTTATTACAACTTTGACTTAAATCGCTATGTAATTTCGCCGACCATATTTACTCTCGTCGTTTCAACGAAAAATGTCGTGTTTAATTTTCTCGTACGTTAACGTATGGCATTTCGGACAGTATTACAATCTACGTGCCGCTGCACTCAAATCAATAATTGTTCCTTGCAAATTTGCCATAATTGCATAAAAAGTTCATGTTTCATCAGGTGTAAATTTATGAATATATTTATATAGTGCAATATCGTTGACTGCAAAATTTGTTTAAATCCTCTTTTGTACGTATTTTCGGTTTTCTTTTATTCTTTGCAGCGCTCTTGGCACTTGTTAGAGGAAAGCACAATTGTAATATGAGAATAAATTAAGGTAGAATTCTTGCAAATTGCTAAAAAATGAAATTCATCCAAATTACAAGTAAAATTTTAATTTCATAGTTTTAAAATATGTGATTTAAAGTTTATATTTTCTGCACAAATACATCTTTGTAATTTATCTTCAATTATATACAGATAAAATTCCGAAACATAAATGTTAATTTTACTTTCATGAAGCAATATCACTATTTTTTATACTCTCTAAATTTTCTTGAGTGACTTTTCACTCTTTTGGAGTGAATCTCACTCCAAAAGAGTGAAAATACTGTCACTCAAGTGGCCGAGTGGCAGTATTTTTAATCTTTTGGAGTGAGATTCATTCCAGAAAATTTAAAGAGTACGTAAAAAGAATAACCGTCATAAAAGAATAACTATGACGCATATATAGGTATAATGTTCTCTCTCGAGGCAGATACAAACATTTACCGAATTTTCATTTTCTTGCCGATCGCGATACAGCAATTTTGTGGTTCTAAGCATCGTTTCGTAACGACGCTCCACCTGCATTTTGTCGTTGTCGGTGTGTTGATGTTCGCCGCAACTGTTCTTTGTTTCGTCGTAGTCCGGAATTTTGGAATCGAACTAGCTCGAGCGACCCTAGCATTAAAACCCGGTTTGCTTTCCCGTAATGACAGTCTACTACGGACTATGAGAGAAGCTAAGAGTCTCCAAAAAAGCCTTCTAAAACCCGATACACCACAACACATATTTACAACATTTCACTCTAACGATATTATATATCAAAAAAGTTATAATTAATAATTTTGAATACAAGTATTATCGTCGTCAGTGCACTAGTCTTTGTTAATCCAATCTGAAGTGCTTTCGTAGCGTATATTTTATCTCCATTCGAGTATGAAGTTTATTGTGAATAATAATTCAAGTATAATAGATGTAAAAATTGCAAACCTCCTTAACAAAAAAACGAATAATGATTTGAACAGCACATAGCAATATTTATGCCGATTTTTTCCTACAATAGTATCACATATCGTTAATTATATACGGCGCGGGTATTATACGGGTAAAAAGAGAATTCTGTAATGCGTATAGAAGACGCATTAACCTTCGCCGCTATAATCGTATTACTTGCGTTCATCTCCGCGGTTTTTATCCGCCGACGTATCGTGAAGCGGTTATGCGCGACGAGAAGAATGCAGACGATGCGACAACATGAATGTGAGTCGCGCAATTCTTGCATAATTATCACAGTCGCGATTGCGAACCTGCGTTCGTATTCCGGAATCGCATGTAGGTACTCGACGAAATAAGACAGGAAGATAAATAAAATTTATATTTCTTCGTCGTGTATACGTGTGTGTGCGCGCGCTCGGCCGATCGGCGGTGCATCTCTCGCTCGCTTCTTTTCTGCGTGGCGGATGATGCGCGGATCGATCCGACGGAAAAGCGCACGCATTAAGCCTCGGAGGAAGGCGCGAAACCCGCACGTAGCGTAATGCGGATAAAAAAGAAAAGAAAAAAACACATCGCTTGGCGATACGCATCGCCGGGATATATCGCCGAGAAGTTCCGGATGCGGATCCATTGATCGCGCGGAGCTTCATTTTTTTTTTATCTCGCGTGACACACATGCATAAATAATACCGGCGACAACATTTTTTTTTTACGCTGGACTGATCTCGCTCGTTTTTTTTCGCTCGATATACATATATCTGCAGGCGTGCACGATATTCGGTCGCTATTCGGCCATTCGACAGCTGTTCTTCCCGCAATGCCCACCTACCTGGTACGTCCAATCCTCATAAGAAAGAAAAAAGAAGCTGCTGCCCGTAAAAGGACAACGCATCCGCAACGTGTCTATAACCACGGGGACACGTATTCCCCGATAACTTTCCCTTCCCCGGGCAATCTTTTTCGCGGTGAGCGGCGCGCAATGCCGCGATCGATGCCAACGGAAAAAATGCGGTCGATGTTGCAGGAAGGACGCGACGTGGACACGCTCGAGAGAGGGTGCAGCAGGGCCGACGCTTTCCGTGAATGCCGGCGGCTTCGTTTGATGCTTTTTATCAGGGAGTCCTGGATACCGAACGTTCCCGCAGTGCGATTGGCTCCTTCCACATACCCCGAGCGGCCATTGGTCGTCTTCAGTGAATCCTTCACATGAGATATTGAATTTACGTTCATTGAACTATCACGAATTGCTACATTGTGGCAATAATATATTAATTATTACGTGCGATAGGATAATCATGTTAGGATAATCCAGTTTATTCTTTAAAAATTCATCAGGTCAACAATTTCGATATTTTTATTGTCGAAAACTATTATGTCTACTATTACTGTGTAATATCTACAGCTTTAATATTTTACAACATAGCAATAACAAATGTATTTAGAAATCGCTACAAGCTGATAGATACGCAATGTTTGATTTTATTTGAAATATGTGACTGTGTGATATCAAAGCCCCAGTTCATTAGGAAATCGTAAGCCAATTTGATTTGATCGAAATGTTCCTGAGCCTTCAAAGCATGATTTAATTCAATCGAATTAATTGAGGATAAGAGTCGAGTATATGTGGAATATTTTGCACGCGATCACTTTTGGTATTTGATTTACGAGACACCTTATATTAACCAGTCAGGAGTAACACTTCATCGTTCAACCGATCCTCGTATCCACGGGAGTTTGGTTCTTCACTTCCTGAAGAGATGGCGCCACTAGGAGTATCTTCAAAGTTATCTCAGACGAGCTTAAAATGTTTTCTTCTTCTTACTCTTCTTCTCCTTCTTCTCTTCTTGCTTAAATAGATATTCATTTAAAGAATTAAGACATAGTTCCATTTCTTAATTCTACTTCCGCCCTTTTTAATTTTTAATTTGCTGATAAATGTTTCATTCTCTGCAGTTTCATAATACCTACTAATTTGTTGACTTTTAATGTAAAAATAATAAACGTCCGAATTCTATTAATAAATTGACTTTTTAGAGTTTGAAACATTGTTTTTTCAACTCTATTTCTAACTCTAAGAGTAGTTTCTCTTCTGAATTTTTTAGATTTGTAAATGGATTGTTTCAGAAATTCGTCAGAAGAATTTATAATATATCATAGATTAATATTGATTTAATAAATTTGGATGATTGATATTTCACAAAATTCAAACTATAAACTATTGAATCTAGAACATTTAACTAAATGTGAAAGGAGCAAGTTAAACCTAAAGTTTGTCACCTATAATCTTTTTTTTTCCCCGCAAGAAAGTTACAACGATAAAAAAATGTAATGAGATAATAAAAACGTGCCCAATGTTCACATGCTTCGTCATTTCTTTGAACAACAACCGGAACACGTGGGGCAATTAAGATAATATTAATCACCGGAAAAGTAACGCGCCGATAATCGCGACGAAATGCGAACGAGAAAGTTGGGCCATAAATCATTACGCGAGGGTGTAATAGCCTTCTGTTTATTTTCAATTTTCGCGATCCCACTCGCGAGCGGTGCTGAACCAACACAGGTTCGGTTAAACGACCGCGAACGATAATCTGCGGCGCGATAAAGCGCGTGTAACGTCGCGCAATAAAATCGCAATCGCCCGCGATCGCCCCGACACGATGAATTAACCACATGCTATCCCTATTTGTAGCGCGCTCGTCGACATATCAGCGCAAACGATTAATTATGCATGTGGCGCTATTACGCCACGGAGTGGCGACCGGTGGCGAGCGGAGCGAGCGGGGTCTCCGCGTTTGAGGTGAGCGCGCGCTCCGCGGATTTGCCACAAATTGGGCCGGCAGGTAGTTAACGCCGCTCGTTGATGGGAAGCACCTTAATCGTGATTACTGGCGTACGCTCGCCGGTTAACTGCGCCACGACGTGATGCTCGAAAGAATTGGTTGTGTTGGTGGGTCGTGGGTGCGAGAGCGGAGGGACGAAATTACACGGCTTGCGAGTAATTAGTTTCATGCGTACATTGCCATTTTATTGCGGGGCATTTATTTCGATCTCTCTCGATATATCTTGAAATGTAGAACTTCTAACGAAATCTCTCGCACGCGTTATCTGAGCTCGAACATTATTTCACGTGATAGAAGAGCAACAGATATATCATATCACACTCGAAGTGGATAAAGATTATCGCTTTGTTATATGTATTTGCTCTTTGTAGGACTTGGAATATAGCTGAGATATAATATCAGATTAGAAGTCGAAGGTTGACTGAGACCCACGTGGAAATCGCTAAAGTCGACAACGAGGTGGTTACAAAACGTCGGCCGCGTAAGCGATAGAGAGGAGGGCTCCCCCTTGCCGTTCCTTCAATTCAATTGAATTCTATTCCGGCGTGCAGTTGATATCATTGAGGTCGCCACTTAAATCTTCATTGTCGTCCGTCGCTTATTGTTTCACCCTTCGGGTACCGGGGCGTACGTACATATACGTACGTTTCTCTTTCACATCCGTACCCGCACCTCTAACCGGCCTGAAGGAGAGAGCGGACTCGAGGGTCCATCGTCGTCGCAGGGCATCGACAGCGAAACAGTAGCGGATACTTAAACGATGCCATTTCTCAATGGAGAGCATTATCGTGCTCATAAAGCGCGTTGCATGCACAAACTTGTTTGCGCACGTCAAAATTTTATAATGCGCCGCGTTAGTCCGTCAAGAGCGTTGGCAGCATACCATTCTGACAAATACATATCTTTATCGTGATGTAGTTACAATGTTTATTTCAAAGTAAAATTAAATTTAATTATAAAATACGCGAAAGCGATCAGAAATATAACAAATCGTGTCATTCAAAAATGTTACATTTTAATAAATATACTTTTAAACGTTACACAAAAATGTAACTGTTTGTTATTAATAACGCATTAATATCTACGCTCCCGCATCAGAAAATGGGCCTGCCAATCTTGAAGCTTATAATCCAAACTTAAATTACTCACGTATCTTAAGTGTACAAACGAGGAAGTCGTGCAGGAGCATTGTCAGCGACTAATGATCTTAAAGGTCGACGCCATAATTGGGAGGAGAGTAAGGAGGACGACGCGGAAAGACGAGATTAGAAGAAAAGGGAACGGCGAACGGGAAGAGGAAGGAACGGGGCGGCTCGACGGCGTTCCCATGTGTTACCACGAGGTCGATCAAGCCCGGTTTGTTCGAGCGAGCATGTGGGCCAACAATGCCCACTTCGGTAGAGCGACCGCGACGCACTTCACTCGTCCATTATATTCCGTACACGTTTTCATGCGGCCGCCGCGGCTGCGCCGGGGGTATTCCCCGTCGCAGCGTTGTCGACAGCATCGAAGGGTGCTTCACCGGCCGCGCGCGGCTGAAAGACGCCTGAAGTGCCACTCGTGGAAATTCGCAACGTGGCAAGTAGCGTCGAGTCGCGCAACATGGGACCCTACCTGTGCCTTATCGGCGACGAAGTCGGAACTTGAAGTTCCCTCAACGGAAGTTTGGCGACGAAGTCTACACGCGATAGATTCGGTTCTGTAGGGTTCCGAGAACGCGGTCGTTTTACGACCGATTCCAGAAAAAAAAAACATTGTACCTTATTTATGAAGTATCGACTCTTACTTCAAGATCGCTCATTTGTTATGACATTAAGAAATCTGCGTGGAAATTCTACAGACGATGAGAAAAATGTGAGATATCTGGAACATCCTAACGAGCTTGTTTCTTTTATCGTCTGTTTTGCTTGAATATATATGAAGCTTATTCTTCTCTGTCATAATGATATCAACAAAAGCTAATTATTATTAAGTTTTTCTATCAACATCCGTAGAAAACAGGTATCTATAATTTAACGGACACAATGTTGCTACAATTGCTAATGTAATTCAATACAGTCTTGGCACTAATACTTGTAGAAAAGATAATTATCACACATGTGCTTGCTTGATAGAATCTCAAATCTTTTGTATACATTCGCGCATTGATTATCAATGTACGTGAAGCACTTGAGAAACCTCGAAGAAAACTCTTGCGGCTCTCTGTCACATATATATGTATATAACGTTATTTCACATTATTGTCATCGAGACCCGATCGCTATCTTTCCGCTTCAATCGCGGTGGCATCATTAATTTTCATTATCCGCGTCCTCTTTGTTTAGACATCATTGCTACTCGCGAATGCTAATGAAATGTGCAATATAATACTAATTGATATCAATCGCTGCTTGCCAATATCCCACGACATTGCATGAACAAACGGTTCTTGATGAAAAAAAATGTAATAATTTTATTAATCCCGGCGGTACACACGGTGCGCGTATGATGTAGGAACTCCATTAACCTTCGAGTCAAGTACGATAAGTATCAATGCGTCGGAGATCCCGCGGTGGCGATCATGTAAAGTGAATTATCTCATCAGATTATATCGTCGTTGTCATTAGGGCTCGATCTCTATCGCCTTCTCTTCTCCCAGTCACCTACGGTGCTCCCGTTAACAATTCCACTTGATTCCGTCATTGGCGACGTTGGAGTTCCTGAATGAGTTCGTAACGAGATGCACAGCCAGAGGGCTGAGCCACGTCGGGGTTGCCAGCACGTGTCCTCAATGGACCAATCAAAGCTCACCCTCTTCTCGTCGAATCTCTCCCCGATGTCCTCTTGTTTCTCTCTCTCTCTCTCTCATCTCCGTTCTCTCTCTATTTCTCTCTCCAAACGGTTGGCAGCTTATGCACATTAGACTAATAAGACGTCTTGGTTAAATCTAATAAATCAGGAATTCGAATTTTTTCGAACGAATTTCAAAAAATACTTGTTTCTTACTTGCTTCTATATGCACAAAAAGCTTTAAAATTTATGACACTTTTGAATTATAAATTATATATTTTTACTGATAATAAAAATTTTTATCTAAAAACTATTATAATACTATCATGAATTGTAAAATTGCTAATAAATTTTAGTGTAAGTTAAAAAGATCATCATGATCGCTTTACTTGTTCAAATGTTTAACGAACCGATAGTGATTACGAAAGATAGTAATAAGAGAGCAGCGACGCGCATTGCTTCTTTCAGTATTTTAATTTACATAATGGAGCCTTGGGCGCCTCGAGTTTTTGGGTCAGTAAGAATCACTTCCAGCAGCGGAGTTCAAGAATCGCTGCGGTCGGCGAGGCGTTCGGCCGATCGAACGAGATCGAGGCGCGCAGCCTCGTCGTTTCCTCAGTCCAGGAGGGAATTCGAGAGAGTCCGCCGCTTGGCGGTTAACGACTCGTGAAGTCGTCGCTCGTAATTAATCATCGTAATGCTAATGACGTTCCTTAATGGTAAAATCTCACCGCTTGCACCGTAACACTCGGCTGGCTTGAAAAACAGAGTATCGCGGATGCCAATGATTAAGACTTGTTCTGTTCTTCGCGCTAAATCTCTCGCAATTAACAGCTAATAGTAACAAATGTACAACTTGGAGTCGTTAGACGTGTCAATAACTTGGACATTGAACGTAGAATATAATGCCAAATTAAAATCTTTTTAAAGTCCAATTTATTTGTAATATCCATAATAATATTATTAAATGTGATAAATTTAGAAATTAGTAAAAAAAATCAAGTCTTACATCGCAAAAAAAGTTATAGTTTAAACTAACACATATTGAGACAAACCTCATGGAAGGCATTCTATTAAATGCATGAATCGCTTTTATTCTTTCTCTCCTTTCCTTTCCTTTATAATATGTGTAACGAGGGGTGGCTTAATGCGGCCTGTTGAACGTGGGTGATTCGAGGATGGACGCGCGCGTTGAGGCGGACGAAAAAGGCGCGAATCGCGCGAGCGTGAACGGACTCGATGGGACTCGGCCGATTTCGCACGCTAATCAACGGACCATTTAATTGTTGGGGGGTACATCGCGGCTTATTGTTACGGCAACAGATTCTGCAGATTACGATTCGTTTCGATTGGATGAACACGATTGAATGAATACGAGAATAAATGATAGGAATTTTTCAATTTTAAACACGATTGCCGTCTTGCTTTGCTTTTGTAGTTTCTGTATGTAAATATATATATTTTTTTTGTTTTGTTCTGCGAGCAAACTTTATGAATTTTAAATGTGCAAATTCACTCGGCGATACTCGGTAGACGAAGTTGATGGATTCCGCGAAGCTGGCTGAACTGAAAATGAAAAAAAAAAACCGGCTACGCAGCACCGTAAAAACACAAAATTATAATTCCACGCAGTGTAGGCAATAATTCGTTCACTCACCAACGTTCACAGGAGTGTTAAAAGTACACAGGCGCGTATATATGTATATGTATAGGTAGTATAGGTACCGCGTTCAAGAGATTACAGAAAGACGCGAAGTTGCGCAGTCGGGCGCAGCCCCATGTCGGTGGCTCGCCGACACGACGATTGCGACACGACTTTTAACAACCACTCTCGACATCCAGGAGAAACTTGTGACATCAAAACTTCGGCCGAGTCTCGCGACTGCCGCCGACTCGGCGACTTCTGAAGCTCGCCGTAAGAGCCACTGCGCTCTGAATGTGCCCGGGCGCCAAATTGTCCTTCGTGAAGAAACCATCGTGCTCATTGTCTTGGGCCATATTATATGGAGCGAGCTCTCAGAAATCGCGTGCTTTACTTAAAGGTCTGACTGAGAAGAGTACCTCTCGCTTCGAAAGTCGAGACATTGATTGAATTTGAGCGATAGGTGAGACTAGAAATTGTCGACTTTTGATAAATGGAACTTTAAAAGTGCAAAAAGAGAAAAATCTTATCCTTATAATTTTTGAATACGAGGAAAGAGAAATCTAGATCGAAGCGAAAGGTTTTATCTACGACATTTTGTACAAATATCGACAATTTTTTGGAGGAATTCTGCGATAAGATCAACATTTGTCGATGTTACATGTTACTCTTTAATACTGTATACATTGCGTATTAAATTATAAATAAATTTCTCTTAAAATTATTTACAATTAAAATTATTTATTTAGTTTTATAAAAAAAGTAGTAGTGTGACTAGAATAAAGTTGATGTGTTTTTACTTATTGTTGGTCATTCCATTGCTAGTAAAACTTTGCTAAGGATATTTTTATTACTCTATCTACCCGTATGTTACGCGGTACATAAAGGTTGATTAATTTGTAAGAAGTATCGTAAATTGTATCATAGCAGTTTGCTTTCATAAATCGAATTTTTTAAAGATGAGACAGCTGCAATTAGTAATTGCAGCCATCAAACTACATTGTCAGGACTACATCGTAAAACGCTGCTAATGTATTATTCAACAGACGGGTTATTTATAACATCCAGACACATTTGTCAGGTATAAACAAGTTACGGGACATAAACGAATCGATGTAAAAAAATCCACAGTTTTATAATTCATTGTAGTTCATTGTAAGTATTGTAACTATGGTTGTTTGTTATGTGTAGAACTATGTATATATAATTTTATTGCAATTATATTAATTAGCTAAATATTTAAATAGATAAATAGTTTATCTATTTTAATTAGTTCTAAATTTTTATAACATTTAACATAAAACATTTTATTTTTCAAAATATATAATAATGTATAATTGTAACATTTGTATATATTAACAAAATTATTATTTTCTCAGTTATTGAAAATTCCTCATCTTAATTTAAAAAAATTATTTAAATTAATTAAATTTTTATAGACTGTTCTAATCTAATAATGCACACAATGCAGCATTATAAAAACAGTGCGTATACATATACGCCTTACAATCACACACCCTTTCCAAGCGTCGTAGAGCATTAAGCCGTCCAATTGGCCGCATCTGTTGACTGGTTACCGGGTGACCTCGGCTCTTATCAAATGCGTTGACGTGATAGGAGCTGAGAGAGCCGTGTTGTTGTACATACATCCACGAAACAGAAGAAACGGGAGAAGTGTGGAGAGAGAGAGAGAGAGAGAGAGAGAGAGAGAGAG